>NC_051161.1:84771842-85016842 GCF_013339745.2 Dermacentor silvarum
CCGCGGTAACTTCTAGTTACGCGGCGTAACTTGCGTCTAAGTGTAGGAATGTGGCTGTTGTGACCGGGTGTCAAACCCGAGACTTGGTGCTCAACAGTATGGCGCAGGCACTGAGCGACGGCAATGCGCCGGACATTATACGAGTTCATTTACCCGGAACCAGATTGTCTACGCAGTTTTTTTTCTGAGAAACAAGGGTTATATGTGCATTCATTGTTTGTGTGGTAAACATTGTACGACCAGACACGCAGTGATGTTTTAAACGTATGTAAATCGTAATCTTTATCAGGGTGGTTTAGACGGTGGTGCAGTAGGACAGGCCATAGACTATCCGCGCCACAGGGTTACCAGATGTGATATTATTAGCCAATTTGGCGACTTCTCGTCCGAGTTGACGTCACGAATTTTCTCTTGGCTATGCGGCTATTTTGGGAGACATTTTGTTTCTAAGTAATAACCCCCGTGCGTTTACAGCTCGTCTCTCTTAGAGACTCTAAATGAGTTACGCGGAGGAGGGGGACGCCAGACCACCATTTTACCGGATGATCATTCGAAGTTGTCCCTCGTCTACGAAAGTAGACGGCACAAAAAGTCGGGGGGGGGGGGGGGGCGCTGCAGTCACCACGTACACTGCGTTGGCGATAATTTAACGAAGTATTGTAGATGGCGGTTCGTTAATATTCTTCTTTCTGAGGTTCAGTCACCATCTATTTTAGCGCATGTTGTCTCGTAAACTATTGTATTGTTTCCTGTATGTGTGGTACCGTTGCTCATAGTTTTATTGACTGACGCTTCAGTGCTTTTTTGTGAGTGATATTTTTTTTGCTTTGAGAAAAGGAAAGGACCGCATCTGTCATAAAGTCCGCACTACCTTATCGTACTTGCTTGCGAGCCTGCATTGCTGAGCTCTTTCAACTGCTGCTGCGAGCGCAGGGAAAGAGTGAAACGTTACATCTGTGCCAACATAATTGTGCATGCATTTAAAATGCCTCCTCCAAACCTCCCCCTCTCCCTCCCCCCCTCCCTTCGCATAAAGCCGCAATATATCTTCGGGGCGAGTAAGCCTGATTAGCAAATATGCCTTTTGCAATTGCAAGAACAGAAACTTTATTTAGTGTCTTTTCGGGGCTTATGCAGTGGCTCTAGCCACAAGCTTTCTGGTGAAGTCTCGGCCTGCTGCTTTGTATGAAAGAAACGAATATGGAGATTTAATTGCGGGAAATAATTTATTATGGCGGGAAAACGTGTCACAAAAAACAATTTCTGGCCATTAGTCTACCTGAAATTTTTGCTTTGGGCTACTGTTGGGTACTACGCACGCCAGTTTGGTGATCTGGAATTAAAGTGATCTGGTAAACCTGTTCCCGTCTGTGATATGCTAACAAAAAGCAAAGCGCACCAAATCTCAAATAGAAAAAAAAAATAGTGCGAGTTATTTTTTTTTTTGCCTAACGTTATAACTGTTTTTGCAGGGCCCCTGGTGAACTGTTTCTTCTAGCCGTTCTGACGGTGGCGTACGCACAGCAGGTACGACGATGACAGCAACTGTTAAGGGTAACACTGTGCAGATGGTTAATAATATAATACAGTCATTGAGAAATAATTGAAGGCAGCCTATGTAGCACATTGCGCTTTCAATAATAACCTACCTTTTCCCGTGGACCACTTGCCTGTTAAGCCAATATCATGCTTTATAAAAAAAATAAGAAAAGAGAGTTTTTCTTTTTTTATAACACTGAAAATTAAATAAACGCATATGTCGATGAGTAGAACTTGTTGCTGGGCGAGTTGCTGGACATTTGAGGAAAGCATGGTGCGCGAACAGGAAAAGAAAGACTTGGAAAGAACAGTCGGAAACGATAGGTCAGGCGTTGAACTTATCGTTTTATGTCGATCAAGAAGCTATTCCTTAAAGAACAGTATTTCTTATTTTTCTTCACTCAGAGCCCGAAATGTTGATTTTGAAGGCGTAAGTGAGGAAGGAGTTTGTATTCCTGTGCCGCTACTTTAGAAAAATACACTCAGTGGGCTTAGGTTTATTCAATCCTAAAAAACGAATGAAGGAAACCTAATTTCATGAATTCCCGCACTAACAATTGGACCTAAATTGAAGCAAGATCGGTGAATATATTTTGGCAAGCGTCCAGAATGGTAGAACAGCATGGCAATCGGGTTCTTACTTTATGCTTCCTTTATCATACTCGTCAAATGCAAAAGCCATCAAGCGCGTTCTTGTAATGACTATTATACCGCCTCTGTCTTGATCTTGTGCATATACCAGCGAAAGCATAAACGCTTGTAAGAGGAAGTTGTGAGCGGTTATTACCGACCTGGACTGAATGGGATAAGTTATGAAAGGATGCCCCTTGTTTTTGGCGGGATGTATTACGCGTTGACGCAGGCGACGTCAACACACAGCTATCACGCGTGCACTTGTTTTTGCACTTTGTGTACACACTTGAGTCGGATAAATGACTGTCCCATCGCGGTACAGAAAGTTCTGCGTAGTGGAAGTATGCATCAGGGGCGATGAAAAGCCGGGTAATCTCTACATCTTTGTTAACGACAAAGGCAATTTTGCTTTATTATCGATTCCAATTTGTTTTTATATATATTTTTTGTTGCCTCATCTATACTGTATGTGGTGCTTTTGAAGTTATTCGATTGGCTTGCTTCGTTCTAGTCGGCATTTGCACAAACACGTGTGATAATGTCTTCTGAAGTGTTGTTTTCTTTCTGCAGGTTTCATAATCTCGTGCGAGTGAAGCAACCTGCCAATATTGGGAATATTAATAAGTCTCATAACGTTAACTGATAATGTGAGCTCGTGGGTTCAGAAGGTTAATGCTGCATTTCATTACTTCATTTTCTCAGGCATTCGTATTCTTCATCCAGTAGTTATAGTTGGAAGGGAATAAAAAAATGTCATTTATTTTGAACGCAAATACAGAAACGACCAATCAATATGCAGTCGAGAAATAATAACTAAGGGATAAATAAATAAATAAATAAATAAATAAATAAATAAAACTAAATAAATAAATAAATAAATAAATAAATAAATAAATAAAATAAATAATAAATAAATAAATTGTAGGACACTGTTACAGCAAGAATTCTCACGAAATGTTACCGTATTTACCGAAAGGTCACGTAATTCCTTATCGCATATGAACTCTATACTGCTCCTAGTTTTGCTTGTGTTGCTGCCTGCCTGGAGTCCATACGTGTCGAGTGGCCATTTGAGGATTACTTCTTTTATCTTTCGAGTATTCATGCATTTTAAACCCGATTTCACTTGTTCTGCTAGCTTTTACTTGCAGACTCAGTGCTGTTTTGGTATTGGGCCGAACTGTTCGCAATGGCAACACGCCTTTGGGCGATGCAGCAATTTTTTTCCTTTGCCACGTGGATGTTTTCCTCAATGCAGCGATAAGCGATACATCAGACAACACGAACGGACACAATGCCACAAATGTGGAGCGAGGAAAGAAAGTACTTCGTTGGGTATTAAAAACAACAACAGCAAATTGAGAAGCACAATACTAAACAATTACAATAATGTACACGTAAAAAAATATAGCTATATAAGGTACTCCTGCATGTTGATGTAATACTTGGTACCCTAGAAGCTTGTTTGAGATCTATTAACATATTGTTACGTGGGAAGACGCAGACGACAAGCTATATGCAAGTATATGTACAAGTGCTGCACTTGATGATGATGATGGATAATGATGATGATGATGATGATGAAGCCTCAATTAATGGCACAAGCCCACTGTGGGGAATAGGTCACGAACCGGGTGGTAATATGATTGAAAATTAAATAAATTAGTTAAGAAATAAATAAGTAATAAAAAAGGAAAATAAATGAATAATTGAAGATGAGAAATGAACCGATAATAAAGAAATAAAGTAGTATATACTAAGTGAGTCATTCTTGCCTAGATAGGAATAGTAATATGACTTAATAATAACATAAATACAGTAAAGGATAGACGTAAACTTGCTGTAAGACGCAACAGCTCGCGCTAGCCTCCAATCGTCGTCGTCGTCTTCACACCACTGGCCTCTTCGTCATCTGTAATTTTGGTCCATTTTTGTTTTGCTTAGAAGGCAAGGGGTAGACAGCGCAGCATTAAAGCCGTTTCGAGCGTTCTCTTCAAGAAAGCGTTTGGTGAAAAGTAATCATTATAGACAGGGAGATTTAATGAACTTTCATGTTCAAGTTATTTTTGAAATACGAGCAATCGTGGGTATACTTGTAACGAATAATGACGCTCCTAGGAACAAATGCGTTCGCAATGACATTGAATATATGGTGCGCGGTAAAGATAGTAAGCGACTCTTCCGGCAGCCTCCAGATTGGGTACCATTCGAGCTACGCTGAGGCACAGCCTTCCGTTTATATTCCATTTCCTCTTAGCACGCCGCAGTCTATACCCATGCAGGGCGTGTTTATCTTTCTTGGTGACATCGTAAAGTAATCGTATAATAGTATTTCCAGCGGAAACGGGTAAAAAAGAAGGTGCACAATGGAACACGCCGCTCTTCTTTTTTTTTAACGCGATTAAGGGCCCCGGGTAGCAGAAAATCCAGCGTCGGCGTTGGCGTAAGCATCGGCGTCTGGCGGAAATAGTCATGCCGAACCACAACATCCCGAACTACCCCGACCGGGCGGGCCCTGCGCGTGGCGCAAGGCGTTAGTGAAGAAAAATTGAATTTCTCAAAGTAAAATCCGTCAGAAAAAATCGTAAAGTACGACTTCAACCTACCACAACCTACAGACGTGATAGCGTCGGATTGTAATTTGAATATACGAGAAAAAATCCTGATAAGCAGCCAGGGATCTTTGAATGCTATCGCGTTCCACTCTTAAAGACGAAGCTTAAGCGTCCTCCAATTCTGATGGTGTTTCGCTGCACTTTGGTTCTAGGCAACATTGAGCGGAAGTTGAATATCGAGCATTTATAAATTTTGATCGGGCCCCATGCATGTCGCAGAAGATACGGTGTCGTTGTCAACGGCGTCCAATAACGCTATCGCGTTCCACTCTTAAAGGCGAAGATTAAGCGCGCTCCAAGTTTTTTTTGCCTTTCTTTGTCTTTTTACGTTCTTTTCCCGCTTATGCGGGTATCATATGCCTTACGACGCAGTGCTAACGAGCCTTCATTACAAAATCCGCTCCCCATTTTTGAACCGCAGGACTACGACAACTCTCCGCCCGAGCCGTACGAGTTCAAGTATGACGTGAAGGACGAAGAGGGCAACACGCAGATGCACGAACAGTCCAGCGATGGCTCAGGCACTGTTCGCGGCTCGTACGGATACACGGACAAGGACGGACTGTTCCGCATCGTCGAGTACATCGCTGACGCTAACGGGTTCCGAGCCATGATCAAGACCAACGAGCCCGGAACCAAGTCCGGAGGATCTGCTGACGCGCCCGTAGAGTCGTCCGCGCCTGATCAATAAGCTGATGCCCCGGCAAAGCGCCGTGGGGGGGGGATGTCGTTGAAAGGGTCAAGGATAGAGGAGGCGGGGAGGGTTAGGCATTAGAATGAACAAGGGACGGGCAGTTCATTTTGTCCCTCCACCTAAACCGCGGCGTGGCGCCGACTGCGTAGCCTTCAATCTGAAAACCAGCGGAGCTCTATTTCTCGCGGCCGCCGGCTTTTACTGTGCTACCTGACGGGAATGAAGCGTAGTAGTTTATGCGTACGCGTTTCTCGGTTCGCCTAGCTAAACAAACAGAGAGATACTCGTGTCTTGGGTGGGCGCGGGCTAAGCCTAACGCACGACGTTCTGGGAACCGGTTGCACTTGCTGCAAGTAACGCGTGAAGAGCATTCGCTTGCGGTTCAGCGTGCTTCAATCCGGACTGCGGGTACTCGCTCCGGTGCTTCGTCACCCAGCTGAGGTGGAGGGGCACCCGGTAGTATCCAGTCCGTGTGTCGGTAATAAATGCTGGGTGGTAGACTTGCTGGGCACCGAGGTTACCGAGCACTACCTCGTGTCTGATGCGTTCGGAGCAGCGTTTATCACCGATGCACGCTAAAGGAGTGGTAGCAAATTGAGCGTTTTAGCAGCACTAAGGTACAGATTTTAAGGGCTGGACTCGCCTTTCTCCGTTGGACCACAGTGCACTGTCACGTGCCTGGCGTTTCGCGTCCAAATAAGAACGAGGCTTCTTAATTTTCGAAGGAGCAGCCTGGACTTGCGTAGGGTTCACAGTTTCGTACATGCATGAAAGTGCGTTGGCTCCGTTTTCTTGCTGGTGTCGCGCTCCTTAAGACTGAGGCAGGTTTTCAAGCAGCCTGCTGCGAAGAGCTGGCGGAGTAACTATCCGAAACGCTCGTCCGATCACGAAATGCAAATGCTTTTCAACTTGGCAGGTTACATTGAATTGTTAGAGCGTTACATTTGAAAAAAAAAATGCTTGTTCGTCTTTCTGTTTTTGCTTGTAAGATTTAAGCACTACTCCTAAACGGGTTTTATTTCTCTTATTTTTGTGCTACACAGCGCGCACAGCAAGAGGAATTGTTATGTGATACACGAAGTTTGCCGTTGCGTGTGATTGCGACTGCTTTTTTTTTTGCTTCTATTACTATTACTTTCCGTGAACGATCCGCGCGCATTAACGCCGGTCTTCTACTGCCAAATGCGACTAACCGGGACAAAGTGCAAGCTTTGCAGCTTTTTGTGTGCGTGATGTGTGTTGTCCTCTCCTCAGTGTGGTTGCCGTCAAGAGAACTTTATTTATTTATTGGCGCTTCTGTGATGTCAGTGGAAGTATACTATGTCGCTTAGATATCTGTGATGTGTGTGCCTTTAATGAGAGAAAGAAAAGAGCAGTTCCTGTAGTAGTAGTGCCTGCGTACTGGTTGTCGCTGTTGTGGTACGTGCTAAAGGGGTTCTTGCGGGCACAACTATTTCTTCTGCAGGATTCATGAGCGTGATCGCACCTGACGCTTCGATTTGCTACAACAGTTTGCTTGCTTATATGTTACGACCGGTTAAAAACAACGTTCGCATTACAGCATTCCAACATTCACCTTTTATGTGAGATTAACTTTGCTTTCGTTCGTTTTGTCGTGGTACTTAGTTTTCAGTGCGCCTTTGGCGAAGCAGTGTTCTGTTCTTGAGCCTGTTAGTACACTTAATAAAACCTTATTTTCGGAATGCCTTTTTGCTTTTGTGTGTTTGGATCACTGTATATCGACTGGTTCTGCCCATGAACGAGCGCAGAAACCTGTAGAACGGTGTTGTACTGTCAATAGGTGACAATGAATAAGTTGATTAGGAAAAAGAAAGGAGCGAAAGAAAGGAGTTGTTTATACAGCTAATACAGGCAAAGAGGGATTTATCTTTAATGCGGGCTTAGAGGATGAAGGTTATTTTTGGGTGAGATGCATTTATGTGCACCGGTTGTCTTTTTTTATTACATGAATTTAACGAGATAGCGGAGCCTGTAGGCAACCACCGTCTGCTTTTTCTCTGATATAATTGTGCGCAAAGTGCTGCGACCATTACAAAAATAAAGCGAGATCACTTCCAATGTTCAGAAATTACAAATTTCCCTGGGAAAATGAGATCCCTCCATATGAGTTCCGCATTTCTAACAAAACACTGGTGAGTACGGACGCAAATCCCATGTGTGTCGAGCAAAAATCACATCATCCGCGGACCCTGAAACTTGTTGCTCATGGGATCACAAATGCATACGTTATTAGCCTAAAAACTAAAAAAAACTTTTAAATTCCCATTGAAGGGAAGTTCGATACCATGTTATCGCAAGCACAACCCTGAAAACCGACATGATATGCACGATTGTCTTCTTTTCAATATGTTGGGACATCAACAACGAGTGCTGCATGTGTGTGTGTGTGTGTGTGTGTGTTTGAACGAGCGCTCAGAAAGTCTGGCACTGCATAGGTGAAGGGATTGCACGGAATACAAATCAAAACAAAACAAAGAAATGTTTACGCTAAAGTTGTTCGCGAGAGCAAATTCTATCCAATCCTGATGCCGGACCTTCTATTACCGAAGCTGGTGGACCAATGGCGATGAGCACTCACGAACGAAAATCTTTATGCATTCGGCCATAGTTTAGTAGCTCAAGTACACTTCACTAGAAGTTGGCTGCACAATTTACTACCTGACAGTGTTAGTCTTCAAACTTCGATAAAAAAACATAAACCCTTCGTTCACACGTCTTCGCTGAATCTTGCTAGATTGAAGAACCCCTTGCGTGCACACAGACTCCTCTATCTTATTCATGAAAGGCTCATACGTCTAGCGTAAGAGCCTTTCGTGAATATCGGTGCGGAATCGGTTCGTAATAAACAGTACCAGTCAATCTTGATGCCGGGCATATTATTAGCGCAGGCGGCTTGTCAATGACAAATACTGTGGCACTCACGACAGGAAAGCTTTGCCAATACGGACCCAGGTATCAGTGATCATCTAGACACAGCGTTAAATTTAGTCTCGCAAATTCGAAAAAAAAAATCAGGAAGTCACATGCGTCATAAACATTCCCTAAATCCCAGACCGAAAAAAAATGTAAGTCACGTGGTCTTACTAACATCGCATCCAATCGCACTCACCTAGACTCTCTCAGACTCACACGCACTTAAACGCAATGGGGGAACGGGGCTCATTTAGATTCAAACTGACTAGATAGGTGTAAGTGCAAAGATGTACGCACACCCGTGAGTGAGCGTGAGTTCGCCAGAGTGAGAGCGTTATTCAGTGCTCAATACCATGAGTGTGAACAGGAGTGAGTGCCGTTCAGTATAAATGTGTGTTAGTTGGAAAGCAGTGTGTGCCAGAGAGTGAGTGAGTGAAATAACTTTATTTAGTATTTAGTGCCAGAGAGTGAGGGGACGGAATTATGACCATGAACGAGTACGCGTGAGTGAGAGAAGATGAGTGTACAGGTGAGAGCACGGCAGCAAGCGTGAGAAAATTTGAGTGTGAACGCGACTAACACGAGCTCTGATGTTGCTGTGAATCAGTGATCGTTTGAGTGAGCTTGTGATACAAACGACTTGGAAATCTGTGAGTTCGAATTAAGTGGGCGATTCGCGAGCTCGATTGGAATTTGAGCCCACTATTCCGTTTGTAATACTGTCTTCGCAATTCTGTGAATATGAGTGAGCCTAAATGAGCATGAATCCGTTAGTCTAAGTTGGCCAGCTTGAGTAAGAGCCTGGATCAGCAAAATTTTTGTGAGCCCAAGTTTGGAGTGAGCAGGGCTGAGCAGAATTCTGGCGAGTCGGAATTCGAGTCAGCCGTGCAGAGAGAGAGAATAAACTTTTATTCTGGGCAAGGGCAGTCTGCGCCCTAGGTGGGCGTCCTCCTTATTCTAGGTGGCCGCAGGCCCTGGCCATCTCCCGTGCCCGTTCCATGAGGCTGCGCTGTCTCTGCGGGTCCGGGTCTGATAGCTTGGCCTCCCACTGGTCTTCAGTTAGTGTGTGAGTGTCTATGGTGCCATGTTTTCCGACACATCCTAATACTATATGACATAGGGAGTCTCGGACATCACAGTACGTGCAGAAGTATGAATGCTGGGTAGGCGAGATTAGGTAAGATAAATACCGTGGACGTAGCTGTTGTTTTGCAGTTTCCTGAGGATTACTGCCTCTTCCCTAGTTAGGCTGGTTTGAGTAGAATTTTTGTTAGTCTGAGTCCCAGTGAGGGGGAAGGGGGGGGGGGGGCTCAGCAAAATATATTTTTTGACTGAGTCTGGCAGAGTTTTGTTCATTCTGCCTACCTATGTGCTCAGCATATAAGTTACACAATTGCTTTATTGTTTCGAAGGAGAGTGAAGAGGAAACGCAGGTCAGTGACCATAGACAAAACAAGTTGACGTTAAGATATCCGAACGGGTCTATAAAGGTAAATTTCTTCAGAAAAATTGAATTACAAGCTCGATGGTGGAACCGAACCTCCGTCTCCCACGTACGGTACAGAAAACTGGTACAGCAAACCGATTCTCTAACCAACAGACAATTATTGCATTCTTGCTATATGAGAAAAAAGAACAGTAGCTCTTTAGAAGCAATTATGTTCAGGTACACACTTATTTAATACTCACGCAGGCAAACACATGCATCTCACAAAGACATCCACTCAGGCTGCGGCTCTTGACCCGCGTGTAGACTAAATACATAAGTCCTTTGTCCCCCCCCCCCCCCCCAAAAAAAAAAAAAAAAAAAAAAAATCGATTTCGTTGATCGCGGGGTTTCCGCATGTCTATCGCACATCCTATATTTCCAGAGACTGTCTCGGCCAATTATTACGGCCATGTCATGTGAGGGATCTACAGGATTTTTCAAGGCAAAAACCGAACTGAGAATGGTGTTCACGAACATCTTTCTTGAGGCTTCTTTAAAGGACGTCCCAGTTATACGTATAAATGTGGACATAGTAGACATAGTAGCATCCCTTCAGTCTACGTAGCAATGTTCTGTATAGTTTGTTCAAGTGGGCATAACCCAACGTTAGCACAACCGGCCATTTGTTGAACATGAGACAGCAACCTCTCGCCTGCAACCATGTCGTAATTGGGAGGGTTGCTGCGTGCATTCTGAAGAAAAAAACGATTTAGCCTGAAGTGGAAAGTGTATACGTTCGGCAGACACGTTTGAACGCATCTTGGTCTCCACAGTGACAAGGCGAGCCGCCTGTGTGTTAAATGCGAGATCTTTATGTCCCAATACCCGCCGCGGAAGACAAGTACATAGACATTGCAACTGAAATTACTAGAGGAAAGTCTGGAGCTGCGATCGTAGATGTTGCCATGGGAACTATGCTTAGTGCATGGATTTGGCTGATTTTGGGGCTTCATACGTCCTTGTCGATTTGTTTACTATGCTTTATCTGCCTTTATTGGCTTAAATTTTGAAGAATTCTTATTTTTCTAAACGCAGAAGGTAATAAGACTGTGCGTACATCAAAAATCGCTGCGAATCGTGAGATTTATAACACACTATTTTGTCGGAAATGATCACCTTACAATGTCACAAGGACCAAGTTTACGCAAGTCCATGTACTGAACCATCACTCCTATGCTGTCTGAACCGTCATGCTTCAAGCCCCCATAGGCATTAGAGTCACAGTTCCCTCTATTAATTTTGGTAGGGCACTCATATCAGGCCCTGCACACTCTCCAAGTTCCAGCAATCGCCACAGAGGGCGGAAGATCAATCACGGCACGTGTCGGCACAAAGCGTCGAAGTGGAGCCGCTGCCATATTGTCGCATACATAGGTTTGGCTTTTCAAATGACTACGTCGATACCGGCGGCTACCTGCGAATGTGTTTAAGACGGGGAATTTTATCAGCTTCTGCGTTGCACTGGAATAACGGCTGCAAGTGACTTACGCGTCTGGCCGCGTAATGACGTGTTGCTTGACGAATGAAAAAAATTGCCGCGTATCTGCGTGCTTCGCTGCAAATGTCGTCGAAAGACGATAGTCTTCTGCCGGCCGTACTACATTAGTGTCTGGTCTGATCCGCGGTCACCCGTGATTGCTGTTCTCGTACATTTCCGTCCTGGCATGAAGGTTTGCTTGAAGAGATTTCATTTTACCGCCTTATTTCATCAGCGGCCATTTATGTCTGCCCTGCCTCAGACAGCGCTTCACTTATGTTGAATCGCCGCATCTGGCTGGCATTGATGACATTGAGGAGGCGCTGCGTCAGACATGGCGCCATTCTGGCAATACATCGGGAAACATGAGCTTGTGCAGAGGGTTCCTTCCTCCGTGGCAGAGGGCGCTCGTCGGCGCGCAGTCGGGGAACGTCGTTCGTCGGCGCGCATAGCATGGCATTTTCAGCGCAGCTTAAGAAACTAGGGTCTTTAGAGTTACACATCATGTATTTTCTATTAAGGAACACACTCCTAATACTTACCTAGTGATGTTGCGCCTCAGATATGCGTAATATTTACTTTGTGATCGATAACGTTCACTGAACAGCCGTACAAGTTTAAGTAGTGTGGGCGGTAAGCAAGTGGTCCAACTTTGTGGCTGAATCGGGTGCAAATTTTCAGCGTTTAAGTTCCCCAAGAAAGACTATCGTCTTTAAAAGTGATAGCTAGCGTGAAATTCATCGCTGGAACCGAGCGCAGTCTGCCTGGAGAGTACACACGAAAGCGGGTTAACCTTGCACACCAAGGGCGCGCGCACCTGGTGAGTAAAACGCACTGCTTCACATTTTCAACACCGAGTTTCTTTGCGTGCGAGGCGGGTAAAGGAGATTCCTGTAGTCATTTCTTAAAGCTGCAAAGCTTGCAGCTATTCAGAAGCGCATGTAGTGGATTTCAACGCCATTTCATAAATCTCTGTAATTCTCTCACATGTGGAGAATAATAATAATATGTTTGTTACTCCTCAAAGGCAATTCAAACGAGGCTCTTGTTATTTTGCCACATTGCTAAAATTTTTATCATGGAGTTCAGTATAAATATTAACTAGATTTGCCTGTTTCTGCATAAATGAGCCACCACATAAATTAGCTGCGTACATTATTGCTAAATGTACAGTCGTCATCACTATGAAATGGAACACCTATTTTTTTTTAACACCTGTTGAGGTTAAACACACACGCCTTCCATAAAAGTGTTCAATGATACTAAAAGTTCATCTGGAAAAATTATTGTTAAGTATCAAGTTCCTAGATTTGAACTAATGCATAACGAGTTATCGTAGTTTAAAAATTTCGCAGTTGCCCTTTCATATTGGTGACGACTATACTTCCAGTGATACATTTAGGTTATTTGCATTAGAGACCTAATAAAATGACTGTGTTTATTACTAGTACAACATAGAAGCAATTGTAATCTAATCAAGGCTTGACTAAACACAGCACAGACGACACCACTGAGAGAAATTCATACGCTGAACAGTGTCGTGTGCGTGTTTTCCTTCGATGCAGTGTTGTCGCGTACACTGTTCCTAGTCAGATATGAATAAAGAACTCACCCATGCTTCTACCATAGAAATTGAGGCTGTTTTTGTCCTTCCGACCACAGCCTCCAAGACAATGCTCACATTTGTTCACGCCTTTGGAGGCTATTGTCTCGGGACGTACCTCACGTCAACAGTGAATCTGTTGCTACAGGAAGTAACCTCAAGGGCCAAAATCCTCACAAATTGTGTTTCGGAACACTTCACCTAGAACTTTGATTTGTTCATTTAATGGAATGATATTTGTTTTACCATTTTTTACCTACATGTTTGTCATAGATGGACAAAGGGAGATTATTGGTCTGCAAGCTGCCCACAACGAGCCCCATGAAGCTCAACGGTCACTATAATGACAACAGGTCCTCTTGAACTCCCTGTCTCACCATGATCTGTTTGCAAGTTTTCCACGTGGAGAGTGGGCCCTATGCAGGAAAGCAGCGGTCTACAGTTTTGTATTATGCAAAACAGAAAACCTCAAATTTGACATACAATATAACTTGATTTTAATGACAATGTGTGGCAAACGCAGAAGTAACATGTCGAGCCCTGACTTTTTGCAGCGAAGCTGTATATGGCTAGGTTCTGGAGGATCGCGTCCGCGGACAAAAGGACGCGTAGAACAATTTTCGGCGTCGAAAACTCGCGTCTCGTTCCCTAGGTATATACCAAAATTGGCATGAAAGGGTACGAATGTATGACTAACATGACTGATAGGTGATGACATCAATAAAATCACATGCTCGCCAGTTACGTTACAATTAATGATAATAAAATCACGTGTGGCATATACCTGAATTGGATATACGGGTATGAGCCAGGAACAAGAAAGAAAGAAAGAAGAAAGGAAGGAAGGAAGAAAGAAAAAAACAAGGAAAGAAACAAAGAAGGAAAGAAACAAAGAAGGAAAGAAAGAAATCACATGTGGCTCATACCGAGGCCGCACATTTCAGCTTCTCTGGTTAAGCATCTGTACGGGTGGCATGGGCGGTGAATTTTTTTTCTTTTCTAGTCATTACAACCGCGACGACCAGAACAGAAACAAGGTAGCAAGCTCCTACTCGCTTATGCACGAACTCTACCATCTGCTCTCTGCAAATCAGTTGGACGGGCAAAGTCAGAAAGTGTCACGTTCTTCCTCAGAGCAATAATTTTAAATGAAAATGCAAAGAATTTTTAAAAATGCTCAATGCAATTTTGAAGAAATGACACCTCATGGTGACTGAATCCTTGACAGTCACTTTTACATGCTTCACGAATGGTCTACATGAAGTCCATAACTAGGCTAGCCCTTCACTTTAATATAGAGTTGCTGGAAAAGGCAAGCTCACACAAGCAGCCTATTTCACATTTCACAAACATGCCAAATCATTTAAGACCAATTTCTGTTCCTCTTCAAACAGCAAATGATAAACTTAATCACAACTGTTCCCAAAAAAAGCTTTCGAAATGTACTCGGAGAATAGTAATTTTGGCTGAACATTCAGCCAATCAACAGTGGATGAGCAAGGGAAGTCTCTGTGTGGGAACTTGTCTTCGTTACGGCCCTCACAAACATGTTGCTTGTTGAAACGATCGCTCTAGGCTAAGGTCTCCCTTGTTCACCTACTGTTACTCAATTGAAGCGTTCGTCTCCGTGCAACCTATTTGCCCTGCTTTACTGCATCGACCCAGCTTGTTTTTCCATGCGATAGCGTAAATTGCGTTTTCCGAGGATCTGCGACCATTAATTGTGCTTGCTTATGCGTTTATTTAGCGTCCTGGTTCTATTAACAGAATATTTCTAGAAGTCCGTGTAGGCACTGTTGTCTCCATGACGTGCTTTGCTTTCCTATGTAGTACACCCTTCTATCAAAGCCTTACTGCCACACCTGAATACTATATGTGCAGCAGAAATATCAAGAGCAGAGAATTTGTGCTCGAAAATTCAGCATAACGTTTTTTTTTTCGTTACACTACCTGCCACTCGCAATGTGTTATGAAAGGAATAGAACATTGCAGCTCGAGCTTATCATGCGGACACTGCTTCTTCGCCGACCACTTTTGCGTTTGTTTTTTAATCAAGCTTAAATCTTTATTATAAACGCAGACAGTATCCGTATAGTGTAAAACACGACAAGCAGCACTGTATGCTAGTATGGTATGAGGGCAGCCCAGCATAAATATCATTGTCTGAAACTCCGTTCTCCCTTCTTTAAACGGCACACCCAGCGCGATAAAAAATCGCACAATTTCAGATTTCAATTCCATTAAATAGATTGATATCTGCGTTTATGTATGTTTCAAACTCAGTGATTGACATCATTAAGTCCACATAACATGTATGAAGATTGTGTTCATGTACTGCTTCATTCACCATTGACAATAAACAATGCAATTTTACTTGTCTGAAGTGTGTTTCTTACCAGTTGAAACTTCTCGGTCACCTGGCGACATAATGAAAATGTCTGATAGTTATGTTAGAGCGCCGTACACGTGAAGGCCGCCCCTACAGGGCTAACAAAGCGTCCAATATCAGTGAGCGAGCAGCACGACCAGCCCTATACTATAGGTACCACCACAGCGGCCTTACTGCCCACTACGTAATGATGATGATATTAGTTCTGATTCTGGCAGCGACATCCTTCGGTCGCATACTGTTCACGACACCACCGCTACGTTTATTTCCGTTATGCTGGGAGAGGTACAGTTTCCCTTATCTAAGTTTTTTTAAAGGTGTTCCATGACTTAAATTACGGGGTTTTACGTGCCAAAACCAGTTCTTATTATGAGGCACGCCGTAGTGGGGGACTCCGGAAATTTAGACCACCTGGGGTTCTTTAACGTGCGTCTAAACCTAAGTACAGGGGTGTTTTCGCATTTCGCATGGCTCTAAAGGTGTTCTTTGACTCTATGGACATCTGGCTACGGAGTGGTGCTGCTGAGCTCGAGGCCACAGGTTTGAAATAAGCCACGGACGTCACATTTCTATGGAGACCAAATGCAAAATACGCTCGTGCATCTGTATTTAAGTGCACTTTCATAAATCGCAGGTGGTCTAAATTAATCCGGAGACCCACACTATAGCGTGGCTTATTAGAAAACTGTGGTTATGGCTCATAAAACCGCACAATATATTTTAACTTATGCCCTAATATTGAGAACCAACGTCAAGAAGAACGCTGAGACAATGCATGAACATTTTGCCGATGTGAGGTGAAGGGTCGCGAAAGTCTGACGCATGAAAATTTAGGTAACGTTTAAAACATGGCAGTCATGACGTGTTTCCGGCTTGTGCAATAGCTTCCGGCGCCTGCAGGGGAGATGGTCTCCGAGATTGGCGTTTAGTACTCTGGAGAGCCTGTGCCGTAGGCCTGCTTTAGACACAACCTGTTAAAACGAGGTACCAGTAGTTATTTGCAAAGCTCAGAATTAAGCCTGAATCGTAAAACTACATGAACCCCCTAACATGCGACCCATATAAACCAAAGGAATACTTATTGTCACGAACACACAGAAAACACCGGATAACAGCTGTATAACGCTTTAGACCACTCGTCTAAGGAATCTTTAGAAAAACCCATATTAACTGACCGCCGTTTTAAACCTTTACCGCATGGTCTGCCATAATATGATAAAATAAACGCGTGCAGTCCTTTTTCGTGAGGAACCTGGATAAGTCACATTCGGAACTTATCGTCGATAATTAGCGGTTCGCCGTGGGTGGTGGGTCCGTATCTCGGCACCTCTAAGCCCTTTGTCTTTTGCGGATTTTGACCCCCACCGCAGATGAGGAGCATCCGCTGCAGACGCGCATACAACGAAATGACCAACGATGAGACACCGACACATAGAATGACCTACGATACAGACAATATTTTGTGCACACATACAAAGGCACGTGGCGTATGCAAAATATACAAGGCGCATCAGCGAATTGTAGAATTGAAGAATTGTACTTCGTTGTTGTACTTCTGGTCTAAACGTCTTCGCAGGGCGATAGACGTTTAGCGCAAACACGAGTCAGAATATTTATGCATTAGCATCAGGCACGCCTCCACTACTAGTTCGTGGATTATTTGGTTCTTAGAACAAAAAAAAAAAAAACTTCCTGAAACATTCTCAAAGGTAATGTTTAAAATGCCTGGGTAGACTTGAGCGTGCCGATTTTTTTTTACAGCAGCGTAGTGCACTCTTAGGCGAACATTAAGACAGCGCCTGTCTCGCTTGTACCACACTTTTCCGCACGATAATGGCCTGACGTTTACAACGCCCACAGATCAGGAAACAAACTGCCAAGTGTGTGCGGCAGTTCGGCGGCAGTACAAGACTAAGCAACAGCTAAAACATTTATACTCGCGTTTGCAGCCCGCTACTAGCCGTGTAGGGCTATAGATCACTCCGTGTAAAAGTGAAGTGTGTATCAAGCCAAGGTTTCCTGCGCCATTGCTGATCGCACGTGGCAGTGTATCTTTGCTGGCAGCCACGAAGGAACGCCCATGCGTATAAGGAATACGTCGGGGGCAAAGCACATAAAGGATCCAGCAGAGCATGCGTTCATCGGCAGTTAGGCGGCGGCGCAGGTCTGAACAACAGCGAGAGATTCTGCTCTTGCTTGTGCAGGTAAGGTGAATTTGTTTTGCTATAAAAAATTGCGGCAGATCTGGCCAACGCACCTTGTTGGAATCTACATACAGCGAAGCTTTGTTTAAATACATGAATGGTGCTAAAGCATGCGTTAACTTCTGTGTCATTGCAATGTCAGAGCAGGGTCATATCGAAGGCTCTCGCTCACATCAGATCATCAGCTTTATGAGCTGTCGAAACGCAGCCCCTTCGCATCTGCTCGGGTGCGCGCGCTTGAGCTCTCAGGCACCTGTGCTACGCAATGTGACACATGGTGATCATCTCAAGAAGAAAGTTTGCGTTGTCCCGATAGAAGTATAGGTCCGATTTTGGCCTAATACAAAAACCCCCCCAAAACGAAACAATAAATACACAGCGTTTTTCGCCTCGCCTAGTGGTTAGAGCATCGGTCTGATGTGCTGGGGTACCGAGGTTCAATCCCACCATCGGGCACGTAATTGAATACGTTTTTAGGTTTGAGTTATTCGGCAAAACAGCAGCAGCACTCAGAAGCACAAGGACATGATTTTTTTTTTGCAAACACAACAAATATAGAAATGGTGGCTTAGCTGAAGAGATGTGGAAATAAAGGAAACAAGGTAAAATTCGAGATAAAGAAAGTACTGAGAGATACTGTCAATAATGTAAAAAAGTGACACCAAAAAGCTATGGGAGGAAGTAAAAAAATTTAACGTCGCAGAAAAAAAGGGTTTCACAGCTGAATATAGGAACAAGTGCAGGTTACGCATCAGGTGACGTGTCATGTTGCGAAGCAGCAACCACTCTGAACGGGTATTTTGTGACCACAGTGCCAACTGCATTGACGCCAATGCACCAGTGTCTTCCTGTGTCGTAAACTGCTTGAAAATGTAAGTATATGTATGCATACCTACGCTTGCCAACGCGGCGTTTATTGTGGTAACAATTATGCGGACACTCCAGGCGCATTTCTGCCGTCGGCGTCGGCGTCGCCGTGAGGTTCCGTATAAAGTCCACGGGCGATAAAAACGTAGCCGCTCTCCGTATGCTCTATGTGCGAGTGAAAGCGCGTGAGGGTGAGCCGGCGATCGCGAGCGGCTCAATCTCCCGCACGCAAGCCAACGAAGCGGGAAGGAAGCGCTGCGTCTTCGAGGCGCGCGCGGCGCTCCGGAGGGAGGGTAAGGAGAGGGGGGAGGGGCGTACTACGCCGCGCACTCCCGCCCGGGCGGCTGTCCGTAAAAATGAACTCTTGTTCCACCTACTTTTTGAACAAAACGCTCTTTTATGCAATGAAGCACAAAAGTAACTGAACCGCCCATGTATTTCTTCCACACTTTGGGAAATATTATCTCAAAACTGGTGTCATCCTGCAGATTCATTTCAAGTGGATATGTCTTGCCAACTCACCGGCTAGAATTCGCGAATTGGTATGTGCCGCAAAGCGACAATTAAACCAGGTAATTAGTGATTTTTTGTTAATTAGTTGAATATAAGTTTTGATTTCTGGTGACAGTAATGTCCGCCTCTTCGAATAATATAGCTCATGGACAAGAATTATGCTATCTGCCACAGGCCATTTTTAAAAATTCCGGGAAACTCAGGAAGTGATCACACCAGATATAACACATTTATAACCAATTTAGCTTAAATAGGAGTTTGTTGCAATCCTTTATAGGTGGCATAGGATTCTGTTTCACTGAGAGCATATTAGTTCGAAGGGATGTCAACATCTCAAGCGAGAGGGAGTTAGAGTCACAGTTTTGGGACACGCGTACGTACCCGAGGAAGTGTTCTACAGACTCCCCCCATTTATATAATCTTAGGCGTGCACTGAACCTTATAGGCAAGTTGGCTTTTATGCGAAACATTCTTTGCCTCTTAGACAGCCCATAGTTGTATTTTGAGATTTGAGATTTGCTTTAGTTCACCATTATGGCACATCAGTACATAACTAAAATGTGCCTAAATGATGAGGATAGTGGGAAATAGGTTAGGTTCTTTCCCGCCTAGTTTTGAGCCTCTTCAATAATGATAATAAAGAAAAAGGAATGTGAAAACCTTCCCCGATGACTGTAATGTAAACAATTAGTAGAACGCTTCTAGAAAATTTTTCGCTTGGTTAAAGGGGTTGAGACATGAAATTTGTGGCTTGCGCGTTGTTTGTTTCAAACGTTTCTTATTGCCCCAGAAAACATGATACACGCTGGAAGGTTCATATATTCTCGATAAATAATTTAATATCGCATTATATATGTGCACCATTTTCGGTTTCGGTTTCTCGGCGCCGAGTTGGACAGTGACGTCACTGGGTAGGAAGCTTGGTCACGTGGGCCCACAAGGCTGTGACGCACGCACTGCTGCATCGTCTGCTCTCGCACACACGTTTTGTACCAGCGCAGGCAAACAAACCCACGCCGACAGTTGCCATCGCTAGCTGCGGCAGCTCCGATTCCGACTCTGCGTCTGCGTCCGATGCAGCTTATACTGCACTCTAGACTCGAGGCTCTCGAGGCTTGCCCCGTGCTGTGGGTCACCGGTATGACGTCACTAAAACGCGTTACGTTTCCAACACAGTGACGTCGATGTTAATCGCGCTAGCGATGGGTCTCGATCGCGAGAACGAGCATTTAGGCACTCTTTGGAAGCGAATTAAAATTTATTTTAAACGTTTGCTGTGTCCAACACTTCATGTTGAGTGTCCTTTCATACAGAGGAAGCCTACAGCAGGCCTTTTATACCCTCAAAATTTGGTGTCTCAACCCCTTTAAGAAAT
The DNA here is from genome assembly GCF_013339745.2 of Dermacentor silvarum. NCBI lineage: Eukaryota > Metazoa > Arthropoda > Arachnida > Ixodida > Ixodidae > Dermacentor > Dermacentor silvarum. The sequence continues at coordinate 84,792,175 of NC_051161.1, forward strand.
GATGTGCTTGAAGGCGTATGTTTGTTACAAGGTGGATATTTAAGTAGCATTTCTTGGTTCGTTGCGCAGTTCGGTAGAGAACAGAGCCCTTAATCAGCAAATCTGCAGCGGCAGTCGAAGTGGCTATTGATATAAGCGAATTCGTGATGTGTGTGTTGTCTCGAGCGGCGCGAGGCGCCATCGTGGAAGGGCACTGCGACCCTCCTTTCCCGCCACCGAGCCCTCTCCTGCCGGCGCCAAAGGGGGAGAGGGTGCCGGGGAAAGAGATGGGCTGTCCTTTCCTAGCGCTGGACGACAGCATCCAAACCTTGAGACGTCCCGCCGCGTCTCAGTGAGCTGTAATTATTGGTGTTCGGTGACAAACAAGCCCCTCAATTTGGTTGCGCCGAAGCACGCACCCTTTCCATCGGCGCCTTTGTATCAGTGGTGAAAGTCCGACTACCAATCGCCAAAACGAGTGAAAACGGCCGAAACCGAGTAAAACCCTCAATGAGAACAGGTGAAAGCGCCAAATAGGTCTATTCGCTTTGAAAGACAGTAGACTTGTACGGTCTTACGGAAACACAGCCCAATTTCCAGCGAAGCGGTTTCTTTAGAGTTCTTACACTAAAAACATCACTTGCCTGTAATTAAACCAGACACTACAAGAGGGTGCCCGCATCGGACTCCACTGTATGGAACTTTATCCCCGTTCGAGTACTTACCTAAGTATTTTTTAGCCAAGGCCGCACATTACGCATAACAAGCACTTACGCAAAACATGGCCACGTCTTACAACAAAGATGCGCCCCGTTTTCACCAAATGCAGACTCGGTTGGAAACTAGCTGATAACGGCCGCATACGTTTTCAATCACTTGCTTAAGAATTTTTTTTGCAATTGCTGTGAATAACTGGTGCTCTTGAAACTTTGCCCACGCATCATGCATACAATGCCTCCTCTTTGGCAATGTTAACCTTGCGAAACGTTGAGTTCTTGCAGGTCATTAGGCAAACTTCCAGCGCAGTAAGTAAAATGCGCTTGTAAAGTTATGGAGTGCTTCAATAACTAGTTTTGTACTAACGCTCTAGCTGACCTAGACACTACAAACTTTCAGCACACGTTACCCAACACATTATCCCATTCCCTGAAGATGTGGAATTGCGACAACCTTTGCTTATCCCAGGGCAGCAATATACACTGTAAGAGTTTCACAGAACACCTCTAAACTAGCAAAAAAAAAAAGGTTTAGGAATTTTCGTTAACCCATAAATGAATAAAACATTTCAAAATTTTTCTACTCGTCACTCCTAAAATTGTCCACAATCCCTGTAAATATAACTCTGAGTAATGCAGTTCTCTCAAGTCACCATGAAAACACGCATATAACGTCTTCGAGTGTCTCTAGTCGCGCTAATAGCATCGAAAAAATAAAAAAACCAACCAAAATGGTACGCCGAATTCTTGCCCAGGGATTCTATTTTACTTGAAAAAAAGTAAGCAAAATCCAATTTACCCGAGAGCTAATCTGCAAGCAGTTGCAGGCCTACGTGCGCTCCAGCACAAGGAGCCTGCCGAAATCAAGGTAACCTCAGGTAACGTGTCAGCCAGCCGTGCAAACAATGTTTACTGTTTTCTTATCTGCATTAATGCTGTCTGTGTCTGCGGCGAAAGCGAGAAGTGGGTTAAGTGCAACAGGAGGGAGTTGGGGTGACTGCGGTAGCGCAGTGGTTAGTGTGCGTTCACGCAATGCACGCACTTTGCGATATGTCCGTCCGTATGTAACCTTTTTTCACGCCAACTTGGGTTTCTGGGTATATGCCCGAATAGACAACTTGGGAATAGACAACTTCGATCATCGGTTATGTGTAACTGGGCATGTGACACTAAGTATGTGAGCCTTCTTGACCAATCCTCCACTATGGGTATACTCGATAGCTAATGCCGATTGCCGACACGCTGTCTCTGGATCAACGAGTTTCCATAACAAAGAACACAGGCTGACTGCAAATAAAACATGCCTAGATCAAGAAACAACTGACCCAACACACCACATTGACTCCTTTTCAGTAGTGCACTCTTTGACAATCTCCGCAACTGGCCCTGTGCCAGTTGCGGAAGTATAAGTCTGTGTAGCCGTTGACATTGAAGCTCGCCTGAACGTAAAACGGTGACCATTTCTTCCGAATTCTTTACATTGAATGAATCTTCCACACATAGCCCTAAGACGTGCTTTTATAAGTACCCTGAAACTGCACGCTGCATAGTCCTGCTTTCGGCGAAAATGGTACGAAACAGCTGCTCGGATTTATGGGATTTTATTTTGAAAAATACACGTATTACAGCAAAGCCTCTACGCCTTGTCTGCACATCTTGACAACCGCTCAACAAAAAGGTCCTACAACAGCTTTTAAAGCGAAACTTTCTTTGCCTGTTCCCTCGACTTTTCCACTGCTGCTGTCTGCTGTCTCTTTCTTGCACGGCGTGTCGGGAGGCGGTTGAGAACATGTATAACGTACATGGTAGGGACGTGGTAGAGGCGCCTGTGAACCCTTTCTAGCAAGAACTTCGTGGGCGTCGTGACAATGACCTCTGGAGCTCTATAGTTATATGCTGTACAGTATACATGTATATGCTGTACAGTATACAATGTATATAATGTATAGCATTTACAGCAACTCAACCCGGGTCGTCACAGTGCCCTCTGGTAGGCTGAAATTACTCTTTAGCCCTCCGCAAAAGCATTGCAGAAGCTGCAGCGCTTGCCTTTGTACTTACGTGCAACAGTCCAGAGGGGAGAGAATGCGTAAAGCCAGCTCCCTGGCGAAACGAGTGAATGCTCGCGGTATAGCTTGCACTCTTTGCTCGAGGTATAGTTTGCATACATGGGATGATTGCGGGAGAAGGGAAAGGCGCCGTCATAAAGTACGCTTCGTGTGGGGTCTCTTCAATAAAATAAACGCTACCACTAGACATCGCAGCAGTTGCGGACAAACAGTAAAAGTATTTCGAGGTATGGTACGGCACGTTTCTGCTATTTCTGAAAAAATAAACACCGCGCAAGTTTGCACACGCAGACAACTGACGCAGAGCGTGCAGGCGCAACGCCGCACTAAAGCACCGCAGCGTCAAGACAACACGTAAGCGGCTGTCCAGCAAATCAACACTTCAACCCCGATGCGATGCGCCCGTGTGAGCGAATGACAGTGCTAACTTTCTCGCAGGCTATACGAACAGTGGCGCACAACAACGCCTCGAGCAAACACGACGCGCTGTGTATTCTGGGTACTACGTAGACAAATACAAGTAGTGCACGCAAGGTAACATTAACACCGCATCACGACTGTCCTAGGCCATCAACATCACTGCCAAATATCGTCAATGAACGCAAACAGCAGAGAAAGCTTTGCTTACATCGATTCCCAAAGGGCGTGGAATCTGCATAATTTTTCTTGAGCTCAACAACGACATTTTCAAAGTTATTTTCCTCCATAGCGGCTGAAGTGTTCTCTGAAAAATATCCTTCCTTAATGAGGATAAAAAAAATTCCGACGATTATGATACTCCCTAATGCGAAATTTGAGCGCAGCTCTATACGTGTTTTTATTTCGCGATATATATGAGCTGGCGCGGACAATCTGTCTCGTGCTGCACGTTGCAAACGGAGTGAAGTGTGGTGCGACTGCCTCGCAAATCTGGAGGCCGCGAGAGCCTGCGCGTGGGTGACGCGTGTGCGCGATTGACAGAAGCCGCCGCCGCCGACACAGCCCCCGGACGACGCGCGCTACTCTGGCGCCATCTCGTATCGATCGTCGCCGCACTACACTTTTCTCCTCACCCTTTCGCCATACCCTCCTCCTCCACTTTCCGCCTCATGTTTCCGCTGTACCCTCCTCCTCTGCTTTCCTCCTGGCGTCTTTCATCCAATGCTGCGCTCCACTTTCGCTTTTTCATCTTTCGTTGTGGTCGTTGGCTCGGTTACGAGGCCGCTGTCGACGCCGACGCGGTCGAAGGAACAGATGCGTTGCACCACAACGAAGTACAATTTTGAGCGGCATAATTCGCTGATGGGCCTTGTATACCTTGCATGCACCACGTGCCTTTTTATGCGTGCTCATACGCTCGTCAGTGTCGTACGTCATTTCGTTGTGAGTCAGTGCAACACCACTTAGATAGAAGAAGGCTTACGCACTCTGATCATGACGTCATGCTACCTGGCCCGACTGCCATAGAATCTAATGCGGATACTCCCGCGTAAGCAACAGTGATTTTGACGTCAGCACGTTCGTCACGCCAGCCTTGGCAATGGAAATTTCGGGCCAGGTAGTATGACGTCATAGATCGGAGTGCGTAGGCCTGTACTATCTAGGTGGTGTTGGTTAGTGCCAGTTTTGACTCGGTCTTCGTCCTTCGTCCATGTTTTGGTGTTTTAATTTCGGCGATGTTATCCTACCAAGTCGTCTAACTTGCGGTTTTCAGCCACATAACAGGAGGAAAGTGAGTGTTTAACAGTTTTCGGTGTGTTTGTGTGATTTTCTTTTCTTTCCTTTTCTTCCTCATTTTTTCTGTCTCTCCCCTGTCGCATCCCTTTACCCCTCCCCTGGTACAGGGTAGGCCAACCGGAGATAATCTCTGGTTAACCTCCCGGTCTTTCCTTTACCTTTTTTTCTCTCTCTCTCCTGTGCCCATAAATGACCCATATGCTAGATACAAGGAACACTCAGAACGATCAGTCATCACGGAACACTCAGTTGCACTTAGAAGTAAACCTAATGGCTGACAAATTACGAACAAAGTCTCAACAAGCGCATGCATAAGCACGAAGAAAATACCAACACGCGCTATATATTGCAGCACTCAAACCTACTATCACAATGAGAATTCCAGATACGAATGCTTCGTTTTAGTTAAGGTGGTTTAATCGAGTGATGGCACACCAATGCAGGGGTCATCGTGCTTCTTTATTCGGGAGGCTTCCTGTACTTCTCCAGTAATTTGCGTATTTTCCCTGACTCAAAAATTGTTGCCGTGCTCACTACTTTGGGTATCTTGTGAACGTGCGTCTTCTTTTCACTGGTTTGTGTTAGTTTACCATGTACCAATTTGTCTAGCACTTAACTTGTTGTGCTGGGAAAACACAGCGGAATGAGGCAGGTAAGTTTCGTTTCTTGCTCCGCCGTTATTTCGCCGTGTTTTCCATGTAACCTGTGCAGTGCCGCTTACAAGGAGCCGAGGTTAGATACCCACAATAGGCGTATGCGTAAATATGCGCATAGTACCTTACAATAATGTTTAGTGCAGTACATGTGCTTATACATATTTTCTATGTGCTGCAGTATTTTGGGTCGCGCAAAAAGGACGAATTTCACCTTCACCGCGTGGTGCACGGCCACCGTGCTGACAAATCAACAACGTGCACAATGGTGGCAGTTCAATTACCGGTTGGCGTCCCCCCCCCCCCCCCCCCCCCCCCACATACACACACTCAAACACCTGTTGAAGTGCGCTGCATATCTTGCAACTCATGTATACAGCCGAGTGCCAAATTTATCAGAGCACGCATTCTCGCTACTGAAACTGGTGCTCAGAGATGCAGTGTGAAGGTCTTACCGCTACGCGCTCAGCTTACGTATCTGGAGAGCACATTATGAGTGATGAAAATTGGTTTATTTGCGCATCGCATGTTCCAAGAACTTTAGCGATTCGAGCTACATAGAACATTTTGCGGCGTCACACGCAGCTGGGTACACGTGGCAGAGGCGTGTGTGCATTAATGATTTTTTTTCTCTCTTTTTTCCCTGTGTTATGTGCAAGGACTACTATGACCGAGCTGCAGGATGGTCTAACTTTGGCAGATAGCCAATGTTATTCACCCAAATGTTCCTGAGTTGACTACAGCTAGGTTTGTTTAAAGAGCAGTTCTATAACATTGATGACTCAGATAGATTCTTTCTATTGCTTTGTTGCACGTGCGCTCCGGTAAAGTAGCAATTACTCCAAACCTGGTCATCCACCCTTACAGCACCGCCTCATGCATCATATTGACAAGGCAAATCTATAATACATACTTATCTGCTGTGAGGCAAAAAAAAGGAGGAAAACAGGGCTGCTATTTGTTTCATTATCTTCCCGTAGAAGCTCGCAATGTACATATAGCGATCTGCACGCTAAAGGTCCAAATTGCGCAAAGCTGGCGAAACGAAGGAATCAGCATGCTTGGCTAAGAGGAAAGTCGGTATATCTGGCGAATTGCGTTTACAATGTGCCCGCGCGGAGGGACTATGGACCAAATTGGTGAGTTTAGCGCATCATAGGCTGCTGTTATGGTATTTACCCGTCGACCAGCGAGCTCATACAACCATGGAGGCACGAGGTAAAAAAAAAAAGAAAGCAATAAGATGGCGTCACCATATTTTTAAGCTCGTGATGATGTATGAGGCAGCTACCACGTGTTTCTCAGCACGTGCGCTCGAACGGCAAAATGAACAAGTCGAGAAAACACTGTTCGCATATTGTGACACGGCTGAGAGGAGGTACAGATAATATAGCTGCGGAGATGATTGCGTGCAAGTCCGATCGATCTATAAGGCACGCTGTTGTGGTATCGCAAACAAAAATATTTATTAAGCGTCCAATGCGGGCAAACAGAGAGGAAGAAATTGTAGCGGTTGGAATGAAAATGGTTTCCGTATTTCTGCAGTGAGCTCCGAATTATCTACTCATGAGTCATAAGAAAAGCATAAGGAAAGCAATAAACGACGCGTTGCAGCATTATCTTCACAATAGGTACTCCTTCGAGAATACACACAAGGTCTTTCTGGAGGAAAACAGAGGCGGTTTTTGTGTTGTGTCTTATGGGCACTGGTTTCAGCATTAGCCTAACAATAGCATCGTATTGAGAATATACAGACGGTTTTCCTTGTGGAGAGCTAAGGACCCTTTAAGTATGGTGCCTTGTGAGTGAAGTTATATGTGTTTTAACATTAGCTTCAGAACAGGCTTTCCGTTTAGAATACACACTAGGTTTTTTTTTTGGTGTCGAACTAGGCAGGAATTAAGTGCGGTGCCTTGTGAGTAAAGATATAAATTTGGTAGCAATATCTTCACAGCAGACTTTCACTTTAAAATACAGACACAGTTTTATTGGCGAAAAACTGAGCAGACTTTAATATGTGGTGCCCGGTTAGTAATGTAATGACGTGTTTCAGCATTAGCTTCCCAAAAGCCATTCACTTGAGAAGGTACATAAGGTTTAAAATAACAATGTCATCAATAATAGTAATAATATTATTACACAGTCGACAAATTTAAATTCAAGGTATGATACGGTACGTTTCGGCTATTTCTGAAAAATAAACACCTTACAAATTTGTCAACCGGACAAATGACGCAGGGCGCGCAGGCGCAAAGCCACATTAAAGCACTGCTGCGTCGAGCCGCCCATCAAATAAACACTCCTGTATTCGCCACGGCAGCTTTGTGGCTATTGCGTTGCTTGAGGTCGCGGGTCCAATCACGACCACGGCAGCCACATTTCAACGGAACGAAATGCAAGACACTCGTATAGTTAAATTTAGATGCACGTTAAATAATTACAGGAGGGCAAAATTATTCCGGAGTCCCCCACTACGGCGTGCCTGATAACCAGATTGTGGTTTTGGCACGTGAAGCACCGTACTTTAATTAAAGTTAAACACTTTTGTCCCTATTGGATGCGCCGTGTGAGGCAGTTAAAGAGCTAGTCTTCCCGCCGGCGATTAACAATGGCCCACAACAGCGCCTCGAGCAAAGCTCGTCTCGCTGTGGGTTCTGTCTACTACGTGGGCAGACACAAGTGCACGGCAAGGGGAACATCACCTCACCCACTCTCGTATTGCAGAAACGCTCCAATAACCTAAACACTCTCCATCAGCATCACCGCCAGTTACCGTCAATTAACGCAAGCACTACAGAAAGCTTCGTTAATACTGATTCGCACAGTGGGTGGGGACCTGCATATTTTTCAGTCGAGGTTTATCCTGTTTGCCTTATAAGCAGACGCTAGATCGTGAATCGTTATACCGTATCTTCTTACCGGTTCTACCAGGCTCTTGTAGGCCATTTTTTCTAACGCGCACCGCATAAACATCGCAGCGTTTATAATTGTGCGCAAACTGCGCAAACCGTCATTAGCCGTTTCGCAACTTCCGCTATGTGAAGGTTCAAGGGCAGCGTCTCGTCAAACGTTAGCCCGAGGCATCTAACACTTATAACAAATTGCACAGGGAGAACATGAGCAATTCTGCCAGCAGCTGTTATGTAGATAAATTGGGGAATAGGATGCATTTTTTTGTGTAGATTGTGAAAGCATAACAGGTTTCTTTTACCTTTATTTAAAAATATTCTATTTCTGTCGAACCATGTAAGGGTGCGTTCGATATCAGTTTGAAGCACACAAGCGAGTTCATTGTAAGATGTACCGGATAGGGCAAGCGCCGTGTCATTGGCATATAAGAATATTCTTTATTTTAAGTTTAGGTAAGCTAGTTCAATAATATAAGTAATAAATAACTGACTATTGAGGCATTCCGCCCATAATACCTAGGTATGTACTGCAAGTGACGGCTGCACTTACGCTTTGTTGTGGTTCAGTGAAATAATTTGAAAAGAAAGAGCAGTACAGTCCTCTGAATCTACAACTTTAAATTTTGTCAAATATCATTTGGTGATCGGTAAAGTGTGATATGCGTTTTTTGTCAATGAGTAGTCTGAGAACAATAATGATGTCATGGATTTCAGAACAAAGTCAATAACCACTTCCAAGAGATGGATAGTTTTCTGCTCGGAACGAGAGCCGTATTGGGCTGGGCTTAAAAATGTGTACTTCTTACAGAATGACGTCAAATTAACGTAAATAACTTTATCTATAATGCCAGCAAGAGAAGAAAGAATTGCTATTGGACTATAATTATTGCAAAGCTTGTTTTTACCCGTACATAAAGAGAGGTCTGACCCAGCTCATTTTGCTTGGTTGACAAAATATACCAATTTTATTGAAGTCACTTGCAAATTTCATGAGGTGGTGTTGCATATAACTTTCACAAATTTCATCTTTATGCTATACACAACTATGGCTCAGAAATTGACCCAGCTTAGCAGTTTCTAGAGGCAGATAATGTATGAACGTTTAAATAAATTTTGAGTTAGAAGTTCGCGATTATAATTGTTTAAATGAACCTTGGGCCGGCTGCATGATTGAAATTTTCTCGCCATAACCGCAGCTGTGGCCATGCTTAAGCTTTCATTTGTTTGATTTGTACTCAAAGTGAGTGGCAAAAGGTGGCTTAAGTTCAAATGCACGCACTTCAGCCTTCGCCAGTCACCAGTGCCGAGTTAGAGCCGATAACATTCTCTTCCATCGAAGATTAGGCCTAGGGAACCGGCTGAGTTTGGGATCGGCACACCTCAGCTCAAGCACAAAGAATTCCGACGAGCACAAAGGATTGGAGAGTTCAGTAACGGCTGCAATTTTGTTTGAAGTGTCTCCTTCCTACGATGTCCTATCAACGCTCATGAAGTGGCTGGCGCCGAAAGCACTTTTTGTTGTTTAATAGTGGTAGCGGATTCTCTAGTTTCTAGTTTTGGCAGGAGGTCGCGGGATCGAATCCCGGCCGGTGGCGGCCGAATTTCCATGGAGGCGAAATGCAAAAACGCCCATGTGCTTATGTTGAAGTGCACGTTAAAGAAACCCAGGTGGTCAAAATTAACCCGGAGCCCTCCACTATGGCGTGCTTCATTATCAGAAGTGTTTTTGGCACGTAAAACCCCAGAAAGAAGAAGTTTCTACTTTTGGATAGTGAAAGTTCACCTGCCCTGTCAATTCGTGAAATGTAAACACCAGCCTAGGCATTGCGTGTTAACTAAGGTAAAATGTCCGGCTACTGAAGTGTTCGGGCGTGGTGTTTTCTGAATTAATACACATATAATTACCAACACACGTGTCAGTGGTGTGTATCGTATGCATGTTACTCTGTTATTGTATTTTATATTCTAACATTACTTTTCTTTATCGCGTTTGTATGTTTTGCTGCACTGTCTCACTGTCATATGCTGTCAGCAGGTTATGGCTCTCAAGCTTTATCTTTACGGCTTTTCCCTCGCCCTCATCCATTGTTCAATAGGAAATAAAGCTTCATTCATAATGTACTTGCAAGAGTTTGCAAAAGGTCAGTGCCCCTTTCCAAAAATCTATTTTTACAAACTGCACACTGAACGCTCGCTAGTTAGAACATAGCTTCGGAAAATGGTTATTGTTGTTTCATCTATTGACGCCGCCTTTGTAACATGCCTGAAAATATTGAACACTGCTTTATTAACTTTAAGGATGTCATTTTGTTCTGGGATGTTCTCTACAGAAAGATGTTTACCTAAATTCTCACAGTATCCGGTGTCCTATTGTACCATGTGAGGATATACCATTTGATATGTTTTTACTGATAGGCCTGCATAGCCATTGCAAAAGTCGTATCCAAGACATAAGTGCTGAAAGAGGAGTTTCCTCAAGAGTATATTTCAGTCAGTTGATCATGCACCTCAAGGACATCTACGATCAAAATGAATGTAAGCCAGATTCGCATACATATTTGATTAAGTTTTAACTTCTGTTTTCTAGTTTTTAGTGTGATGACGTGTGTTTCTTTGTGTGGAGTTAATTTTTTTGTGCGGACTGCTCGTTGTCCTGTCACTGCTTATAACCATCTTGTGCTGACAATACTGTAAGTAGTTCCTGCACCTTTTTATGCATTGTAATAAATAACTTGAGATAAAGTTAAGTTCTGGCATGGCATTGTGTGAAGGTATTTTGTTAGTGATTGAGAGGTCAGCCGTTCGAATACTTGTAGTAGCATAGCTGCTCGACAAAAACGGAAGTAGACACAAGTCTTGAAAGTTCTTTTCAATTCATCTTTATTTTTACCTTATTTTCTATGTGAAAACCATTTGAGCAAATTTAGGCGAATCATCATCTTCAGTGCAATAGACATAACGAAATTGATCAACCACTGAAAAAAAATTCTGATACGTACAGATTAGGAACGTGTTAGAAACACAAAAGAAAGTTGCAGATCGCGTACCAACCAGAAACAGTGTGGCCAATTCTCTTTCTAAAGTGATTAGGTACTCAGAAGAAGGAATATAATACCTGTGCCACACGGGCAAAGTAAAGTGCACTTTGAGCGAGTGCACTTTGCGGCTAGTGTCATCCGCAGGCTGCCACCCGGGAACGCTTAGTGACACTCACTGCAGAGCGCACTCGCCGGCGAGTGTGTTCGGCGAACTCACTTCGCGGCGGCGAAATGTGTAGCCTCGTTATCAATGAGTAAAAAATAAGTAAAGTACTATTGAAAGAAGAGTCAGGAGTAATTTTTAATAAAATTGTTTTAAATTGCTAACGTTACAGGATAATAAAATGTGCCACACCGCAAGAAAAAAAAACAAAAACAACAAGAACCGCGAAAAACTACTCTCGATCTCGGGCTGTTCACGACCACGCTAGGTAGAGAACAACAACAAGGCTGCACAGTTTGGCGGATCGAGTCGTTTTGACTGTTGCTGGTCAAGTTGCCGTCGTTTCCGGCGCTTGTAAAGGTGGATTGTAAATGTTGTTTCTAGCAATGATAAACCGTTTTCGGGCACACATTTTTATATTAACAAATATATGCTTTCCCATCTGACTACCGATCGCCATGACCATCAATTTGAAAGCACACTTTTCTTTCTCGTGTAGCAGGGCGCCGCCAAAGTGACACTCAGCGCGCTGAAGTGCACACGCTCAAAATGCACTTTACTTTCCCGTGTGGCACGGGTATAAAGTGAGTGAGTACGAACATTATTCAGGTCCTGAGGAAAAAGAATTAAAGTGGGGCCGGAGGCCCCGCCAATCAATCCGGTGGCTCCATCCAGGTCGGGGCCGGTAGACAGAGTCCTTCGGCGATAAAAACTTCTCATGACTCTAATAGAAAGAGCAATAACATGTCATCAGATGCGTAAGAAATTTCCATGAGGATGGGACCAATTATTCTGTAAATTGAGAGAACGACTTTTATAGGCGAAAAACAGCCACATAGATTTACTCGCAGGGTGTTTGACCTCCCTGCCTTTCCTCTCTTCGCTTTCTATCTCTCTCTCTCTATACAACGTTGACATACACAAGAGCGAATGTCACATAACTGTTGTGATCGCAAATACCATTGCGAGATCAGAGTAGCTGAACGCGATGGCCAGCAGATACTGGCGGTGCGTCCCAATCCACTTCGATCTCTGCAATACCATAGCACTTTTCGCTGCTGCTTGCCTGGAAAAGTTGCTTTGGCCGCGGAACAACGCGACAGTGCAGTGATCTGCTCTAACAAACCTAATAACCTTCTTTAGAGGTTATCGTATATATGTATTTACACATAACCGGTCCTTGTGTGTATGTTTATTACTTATTTTCTATTATTCGAATGACTATCTTGTGTTCAATTGCAGAAGAAATAGAACATGCTCTTATGTTGCTATTGTTTAAAAAATCGTTTTTCTACTATGTCTGCTGTTTATGAACTGTTGTGAAGTGCACGGTATTGCCTGAGCATTGTTCATGTCACCTCATGTTATGATCTTTTGATCATGAAACAATCTGTTGCTAGTGCAGAAGCCGGCCGCGCAATACTTGCGAACATTTCCAGTTTCCAATAAATAAATCACTCTTTAGCGGCGCTCACCATTCTGCCCCTACTCGACCGCATTCTAGTTTTCTCTTTAATTTAAAGGAAACGCTAGAGAGTAGCGGTGAGCGTGAAGCACTAACTTGCTTTTCGACGGCTGAACATAGCAATTTTCAGAGGCATGTCCATCGGACTGCTTCAAAAACAAACTACATGATAGGTCCTTTGCGGAGTAGCAGAAAACCTTGAGACAATGACCTCGGATGTCTGCGATCTGCAAGACCACGAAAACGCTGCTGCGCTTCTTGAGGTCCAGCAGCTTAGATGACTGCCTGTGATTGACGTAACGATGAACGCTTGTGTGTGAGTGAACAGTGTAAACCTTTCTTCTTTCCTTCTTCTGATCATTCACTCCACTTTCCTTCTTACTCAGTGCAGGGGAGCCAACCGAGATCAGTCTGGTTAACCTATACGTCATTTCCATATGACTCCTCTCTGTCCATCGAATGATACGGTTATGCAAGCAGCTTTTGCTCCACAGAAAGCCATTAGCCGACGAGTACCTGTAATGCAGTGTCGTGAGAGCATGGTGGCCAAAGTCTCATCATTGCGCGCCTCACTAGGAGATCTCGAAGTATTGGCATTCAGCACGAGCATGTTCCACGACGCCTGGTGAAAAGCAGAGCTGATGAACACGTATTCACAACGGCATTATAGTACTAAAAACGAAACAAACGTTCCCCAGAAATGCATATTTTCGCCAGGAGTGCCTTTGTAAGGTCAAACGAACCTAAAATAGGCCAAACCTTTTGTATGTTGGGCACTGATGTGGAGAACGCCAGATTTATGGACAGCCAAGAAGATAGCGCACAAGTAGCAATAAAAAAACGTTCCCCAAATGGTGGCGACAAAAGTTGCACTCTAGGTTTCAGGAGGCTTAGACGGGAGGCCCCGTGCATCTGGCTGAATGCATCTGGGTCCACAGAGAAAGTTTCAGTCAGACTGAAAATATTTTTTACTACGTGTAAAACACAATGAAGGCCAGGACTCGAAAGGGAGTCCTTGGTTGCAAACTGCAATCGTAACAAGACAACGTCATTTCCGATTGGGTCACTTCTTTTTTTTTGTTACCTTCTTTTGCGCACTAGTAAATAAGTAATCGCGCTGAACGGGCGAACTTTAGCAAAGAACTAGCAAGGTCATTATATTTACACGTACACGTTGTACAGCTGACCCAACCCTGACATTAGGCTCGCCTCAAGGCCATGATTGCGGTACACAGTTGAAGTGGTGTGAAGTCACCGTCTGGCTGGAGCTGCTCAATCGCCGCCGGTGGTTTTCGCGTGACCTTACGCGCACGTGAGCTCCAGTACAGGATACCTGTTTAGCAATACATCCTTAGCAAGTCTAAGGCTTTTGAAATTATTTCGTGCGCAAGTGGTCTTGCATACCGTCTTTGTTTTAAATGCGAAGCATTTCTTGGCGAAAATTTGCTGCTATCTATCTATCTATCTATCTATCTATCTATCTATCTATCTATCTATCTATCTATCTATCTATCTATCTATCTATCTATCTATCTATCTATCTATCTATCTATCTATCTATCTATCTATCTATCTATCTATCTATCTATCTATCTATCTATCTATCTATCTATCTATCTATCTATCTATCTATCTATCTATCTATCTATCTATCTATCTATCTACCTATCTATCTATCTATCTATCTATCTATCTATCTATCTATCTATCTATCTATCTATCTATCTATCTATCTATCTATCTATCTATCTATCTATCTATCTATCTATCTATCTATCTATCTATCTATCTATTATTTTACGCTGCCGGGCCTTTTAACTGGATATATATCAGGACCTGCATGACATAATATGAATGACAAGAATGGCATGCAATCATGACATTCGTGACATGCACGCAGGGCGTGAATGACATGACAAGTCATGCCACACGTAGCCATACAATAAACATCATCATCATGGTCATAAAAATTCGAGCGAGGGGCCCGGCTGCATACATGCCTCATACACGCCCGTACATTGCTTTAATGTTAATCGCATTAATAGCGACCGTCATCGCGAGATGGGTTCTGCTGGATTTTGTTTTATTTATTGCATGGAAAGAGGTGTTGGCGCAAACGGTGGCGGTTACTCCTCCGCTCCAAAGTCTGACAAAACGAAAATGGACAAACCACTTAGCGAAAAATGAAGCAACAGTGGCTTGCTAAAGGCAGTTGAGTTTATACAATAAACGCACAAGATACCACGTTCGCAACTCAGTCTTGACGCTGCCACACCAGGGGAGGACGAGGAGATTCTGTAAGTGTCCACTGAGTGGACACCTACAGACCGCTGCTGCTGACCTGCTGATTGCCTGGGTTGGCGTACCATTGTGAAGGAGACAGGCGCCCCTAGCCAGTTTCATCCTGGCTGGTGCAGCTCCCGCCATTCGTGTAGCTCATAGAGCGAAAATCCTCCTGGTACAGCTCCAACCATTCAGACCGAAATGGATAGTTCACTGAGTGGACACTAACAAAATACGCCCCAAGAACATGAGTTCAGCCAACGCAAAAACACGAATGTTTTTACATTTTATTAAGGCGTAAGCCTTATATGTCTCATCATTCAGTCGACCTTCAACGTCTTTGAGCGGAAACCGTGTCGTCCAAGGAAAATCGGAACGATGACACGGTGTAGGCATCGTGTCTTACCAACATGCAAACGCTCACCCAACAATTCTAATGGTGTGCGGGTCACCATCGTCATCGTCTTTCTATGAGTAAGCAAGCAACGCTCGCGCAACAATTTTGATGGTGTGTGGGCCATCGTCGTCATCGTGTGAATTAACATAGAGCTAATTCAGGCACTGGAACCCACGACCTTCGGTGGGAGTCGAACTCTCGAAGTTATGTCTGAGTCGAAACCATGTATTTTGGTGTCTATTTGCGCGAGGTTAATTAAAACACAGTTAAATAAGGTAGCGTCGATTAATGCACTCGAACGCGCAACCTTTGGTTGCAAAAAAAGTGAAAAGAACTGACACCTCATTGGGATGAGAATGTCAAGTAATTTGATGAATGTCTCTTGAGCGCGTGCAGGCTTTCGCCTTCGCCCTCTTTCAGTCAGTCAAATAACTTTATTTAAAGGCCCTGCGTTTGTGGGACGGGCAAATGGTCCCGCCTAGGTGACGGCCAGGAGCTCTTGAGCCCTGGCGGCTTCCTCGGCCCGCTGGACAGCCCAAAGTTGGTCGTCAAGGGCAGAGCTGAGCAACACAGTCTCCCAGCGCACGCGGAGGCGATCGCGAGAGGCTGCATCCCCATTAATGTTTGTTATGCCTCGACATTCCCATAGCATATGTTCCAGATTGGCTCTAGAACCACAGTTTTTGCATTTATCTGTCTTGCACATGTCTGGGTAAATGAGATGTGAGATCGCCGGGTTCGGATATGTTCTGGTCTGTAATTGCCGCCATTCGACAGACTGCTTTTTGCTGAGCTTTTGGTGAGGTGGTGGGAAAATGCACCTTTTCAATTTGTAGTGTTGTGTGATGTCATTAAATCTGGTCATACGATCCTTCCATTCCCACTCCTCTCCATCCTCGTTCTCAGGAGACGCTAAGGTGCCGGCCGTATTATCGGCCGTGACTCGGTCCGTAAGCCCTCGAGCCACGTCATGCGCCGCCTTATTATTATTGCTGTCTCCTGGTGAGGTGGAGGTGTGAGCGGGTGTCCATATTAAATAAACATCTTTTTCTTGACTTTTGGTACCTGCCATTAGGATTCGTAGTGCTTCAGGAGAGATTCGGCCATTAGCGAAATTTCGTACTGCCGCCTGAGAGTCACTGACTATTACGTCCGCTTCGGTCTGTGATATTGCTAGCGCAATAGCTATCTCTTCCGCAGTCTCGATATTTACTGTGCTTGCCGTAACGCATGTTTTGCACTTCTTTTCATGATCAATTACTACGGCTGTAAAGCCGCGCCTGTGCTTGTATCTAGCAGCGTCTACAAATACTGCGTCTTTACTATTCCCAAATTTCTTTTGTATGACCATTGCTCTGCTTTCTCTTCTGCCTTTATGGTACACGGGATGCATGTTCTTTGGTAATGGGGGAACGGTTATCGTATTCCTGACACAATTCGGGATGTCCACTTTGGTTCCGTTTTGAGTATGGTACCCAATACCTAGTTTTTCTAGTATGTGTCTTCCTGTCTTGGTCTTGGAAAGGCGTTCGTACTGCGCTATCCGCTGCGCCTCTATGAGCTCATCTATTGTGTTGTGCAGGCCTAATTCTAATAGCCTGTCGGTACTAGTGCTGATTGGTAGTCCTACGGCTTGTTTATAGATTTTCCTAATGAGGCATTCTAATTTAATCTTTTCTGCAGCGTACAATCTAAGGTAGGGTACGACGTATACGATCCTGCTGATAACGAACGCCTGTACCAGTCTGATCATGTTTCCTTCCTTCATTCCACTGTGTCTATTGGCTATCCTTTTGATCAACCTCATAACTTGAGATACTGTCCCTTCCAACTTCCTAATGGTTTCTCCATTGTTGCCTTTTGCTTCAATGAGCAGTCCCAAAACTCTGATTTTATCAACCTTAGATATGGGTTTATCATCGGCAGTCTTCAATTCTATGTCCGTTTCTACATTGTCTGCCCCCCTGTAGCTGTTTGGTTTACGGCCCCTGCGAGTTGGCCGGTACAATAATAATTCCGATTTTTCCGCCGAGCAAACCAATCCGGTTCCCTCTAGGTATTGTTCGACTGTTTCAATCGCACTTTGGAGTGTCTGTTCTATCTGCCCATCATTACCCTCCTTTACCCATAAGGTAATGTCATCGGCATATATAGTGTGGTTAAGGCCCTCAATTTCTTCTAGTTTCGCTGGTAATCCGAATAATGCCAGATTAAACAGCAACGGTGATATCACTGACCCCTGTGGTGTGCCGGCGCTACCAATCTCAATCTCTTCCGAGACGAGGTCTCCCACGGTGATCTTTGCCTTTCTGCCGGTTAGGAAGTCTCGAACATAATTGTATGTTCTCCTTCCCAATCCTAGCTCTTCAAGGCTGCTGAGTATTGTCTGATGTGTTACACTGTCAAATGCTTTCTTTAAGTCTAAGCCGAGGATGGCTCTAGTGAATCTGCCTGGGTTGTCTATGATTTGGTGTTTAAGCTGGAGCATCGCATCCTGCGTGGAAAGATTCCTTCTGAAACCCAGCATCGTGGAGGGAAATAGGTCCCTGTCCTCGAGATAGTTAGTTAGTCTCGCTAGGACTGCATGCTCCATCAGCTTTCCAACGCAAGATGTGAGAGATATAGGTCTCAGATTCTCCAGCTGTAAGCGCCTGCCTGGTTTAGGTATTAAGATGACGTGTGCCGTCTTCCATTGTTGTGGTATTTTGCCGGTTTTCCAGCATTCATTGATATATTCTGTCAATTTTGTTATAGACTCATCATCTAGGTTCCTGAGTATCTTATTTGTGATTCCGTCTGGTCCGGGTGCTGATTTAGTATTAAGTTTTTGCGAGGCTGCCCTTACTTCTGCTTCACTAATTTCCCTGTCAAGTTCGTTGTTTGCTACTCCTGTGTAGTCTGGGTGTATAACCGGTCTAGCCTGGGAGATATATTTCTCTTTAATCTCCTGTAGAAAGTCTTTTTCTGAACCTCCATAGGCATGAATTACCTTGTTAATATTTTGCTTGCATACCGCCTTAGTTTCCTCTGGGTGTAGCAGGTACCTGAGAAGGTTCCATGTCTTTGCTAGCCCTAATTGATTGTCCATGTTACTACATGTCTCCTCCCATTGCTGCTTACATAGCTGTTGTGCATGCTGCTCTATGTCTCTGTTTAATCTGGCTATCCTCCTTCTGATTGCCCTCTTTGGCGTATGCTATTATTCAGGGTGAGTGTTATTAGTTGTTTAAGAAAGGAAGGCGCATAACTACGTGCCGTTTAAAGCAGCGCCTGTTTATGTTAAGAGAAAAAAAAAGAATGAAATGATTACACGGCACCAGCATTGCAAATGTACAGGTATGCACTAATGCGATCAATGCGTAGTCATCAATGAAAGGCGACAATGAGATACTATTGTGGTTCTCATTTCTGCACCCATTTCTCATTACCGTAATTGTCATTAACGTCGCGAGCTCAGCTACGTCCACTGCAGAACTAAAGCAGATCTCGCAGAGATGTCCAATTAACTGTGCCTTGAATGCGTAAACTGAACGCACTCTATGCTAGTGAATTTTCCAATGTAAGCAGCCATAACTTGCAAACTTGGTAATATACAGATACTATCGATTGCACAATGCCAATACCTTTTATTTAGACACTGCGTAGCTTTCAAAACACATCTACTGTCACGTTCTGATTATACGTCCTTTTTCTTTCTGGCTATTCAAGCACGTGCTTTTACGTTGATCGACGAACCCTTTATTTTTCTGATTTTGTTAGCAAACTTCACTAGGAATCGATCACACAGGCGCTTATGCGACATACATTAATGTGCCCTTATTCTAGAAGGCTCGAAAATTTTGCGACCGCCACCAATTATTTCCTCTGTGTCCACTTTGTAATCTCGCGAGTATTTGCGCGTACTAGTAGAATACACGCATAAAACGTTTATCAAAGCTCTTGAAGAAGTTATTCCTAATTTCACTTACAAGTGCCGTGCAGTGCTATCAAAGCCATTGGCCGCGTCATCGATTCAAAGAAGCGAACGTTCGTTAGCAATGCGTGATTTCTGAAAGGCCTGGCCGAGGACATACAATAGAAATGCTCGTGTCCTAACCTCGCCACACGAGAAGCGCTAGAGTACGTCACCAAAGTTGGTTCCTCAACAGTTTTGCGCATAACCATTCGTTCCCGGTTTCTTCGAGAAACCCGGGAAGCAACCGATACCGTTAAAGTGGGACCGCCCGACAATGTTTTGTCTATTGCGAAAGACTTAAGCTCGGTCTGCGTAACTTCAACTAGATAAGTGGGACATTTTTGCAAACATGTTGCACCTAGTTCGTAGAAGCTATGCGAAACGAGAATAAGATGTTCCACTCATTGAAACTTAAGTGGTACGATATTAAGGCCGATATACAGTGGCTGCAGCAACAAGCACGACAGCAGAAAGACCGGCGTTCAGGGACGTTTGTTCTACAGAGGTTTCACTTAGTAAATGGAAGATTGTAGCAAAAAAATTGACAGTCACTTTAGCATACGCTAAGAGGGTGAAGGCAAAAGCCTGCGTGCTGAAGAGACATTCATTAAATTACTTGACATTCTCATTCGAATGCGTTGTTACTTCGTATTACTTGTTTTTTTTTTCGACCAAAGGTCAAGGGTTCAAGTGCCTAAATTGACGCCACCTTATTTACTTCGCCTTAAGGACAAAGATGGTGGGTTCGACTCCCACATAAGCTCCAGAGTTCGACTCTCACCGAAGGTCATGGGATCGAGTGGCCTAATTAACTCTATCTTAATTAACACGGTGACGACGGTGACCTGCGCACCATCAAAAATGTTGCATGAGCGTTTGCATATAGTTAAGACACGATGCCGGGTCGTTGTAGTCGGTAAATTACTATACCGAGTAGTTATCGTGTACGATTTCGCTTCGACGACATGGTTTTCATTCAAGGACGTTGAAGGTCGACCGAACAATGAGATATATAGGGCTTTCTCCTTAATAATGTTTCACATACTTAGTGGAATCTATGTGGAAGAAGATTAGTAGCGTAAGCGTCGCTGATGGTCTAGAGCAGTAAGTGTAGCTACCTTGTCTTACGAACGAAATCTGCCCCTCAGTGCGTGGCATTTGCCTAATTGATTGCTTCGGCTGTTGAAAAAGTGTATAGTTGTCTGCCTACAAATGTAAAATATTGTTTGCAGATAAAAAATTTGGGGACATTAACTTGCTTCCTTGCGTGAGAGATATGAGAAAGCATATCTAAATAGATAGGAGAGGATAAATCATTTTTTAGTCGGCAACACATACCAAATTTGACTAAATTTGTTGCATTTCAAAGAAGACAGTTAAAATCTTGTGATCAAAAGAATCAGATTTCTCATTTAGGCCATCAATATTTTACAAACATTTATGAAGATTTGGAAATTGGTAATACTAAACAATAACAATAACATATCAAGCTCATGTATCAATGTTTCAATTCTGTGACTCGGTAAACAAATAACGATATCACAAATCTTTAACTCTTTCCCTACCATGGGTAAAATAGGTATTTTTTGTATTTTATGGCAGATGTTTTTATTCTGAAGGAACTACTGCACTCAATATTTAATGTAATACATAAACAGAAAGAAAAATGAATGCATTTTTCACGCATAAAAGTTTTATTAACGAGATTCATGTAAAAAAAAAGATATAAATTGATAAAATCAAGGCTGCGCGACAAAATTGAACAAATTTTCTAAGGACACGCGTGTACGTACTAAGAAAAAAATGTTACGAAAATTATGGGATATACAAAATGTATTGCTGTCTATCAAGCACTATCTCCGAAAAAAATCAACATGTTCCGGGCTGGTTTGCGTCGTCGTCGTGTTCGGACTCAACGTCCAACGAAAAGTCAGCGTCCTCTGTCTCGCTGTTATTCGATATATTGATGAGATCAGCTGCAGAGGCAGTGGGATCGCGATATCTGCGATCGCCCTAAGCGCACGTGGCGATACCGGAGGAAGAGGAGGAGGAGGAGGAGGAGGAGGAGGAATAGGCTTTGTTTTTGAACAGCAGATTTGTGAGACCTAGGCTTCTCTACCTAGATGACGGCCTCGAGCCCTTGGGCTCTGGCGGCATCTTGGACCTGCTGGATTGCCTTAAGTTGGTCTTCCAGTGCAGAGCGGAGCAGCACGGTCTCCCACGGCTCTCTGGTCTTGTGTGTTTTATTCTGTGTGGGTGTCCCAGGACAAGCTCAGACCATATGTTGTAAGTCCGCCCTTTCTTGACAGAATCTGCATCTATCGCTGTAAAGTTCTGGATAGTAACGGAGGTAGGCCACCGGGTTCGGATATGTTTCTGTTTGTAACAAGCGCCAAGCCGTCGCTTGCCGTCTACTTAGCGAGTAGTGTGCCGGGGAGGGGGGGGGGGAGATGGGCCCTTCTCAATTTAAAGTGTTTGTGATCTCGGTAAAACTGGCCATCCGGTCTCTCTCCGTTCCCAGTATTTGCGTGTCACCTGCTCGGTCCGTCAGTTCTCGAGCCAGGTTGTGGGCTATTTCGTTCCCGGGAAGGGAGGAGTGTGCGGGTGCTCATATAATGTAAACATCTCGATCTTCACGAAAGTTGGCTAAAATTCTTAGCGCTTCCGGCGAGATTCTTCGTTTGAACTAGTTCTTGACGGTGGTCTTGGAGTCGCTGACTATGATGTTCGCCTCCGTGGAGGCTATTGCCAGTGTCAAGGCAGCCTCATCCGCCACCTTTTTTTAGAGTGCCACTAACTCTGGAGTCACCCTCTAGACTCGTAGCAACTACCGACATACTCTGTCTATTTGTGTACTCCGCCGCGTCCACATAAACCATTTCCCTGGCACTACTGAAGCTTTTGTGGGATTCTTCTATCTTCGTGAAACTACGGGTGCATGTTTCTGGGGATTGGGGGTATTGAGAGATGTTCCCTTATTTTCCTTGGGATGTCTCTTCGAAGTCCGTGCTGTGCTTCGTAGGTTATTCCGATGTCATCTAAGATGTGTCTGCCAGTCAAACTCTGCGCTAGTCTTTCATACTGCGCCACTCTCTGGCCTCAATAAGTTCGTCTAATTTGTTGTGCACGCCGAGCGCTAGGAAGCTCTCGTTTGACGTATTTGCTGGAAGTCCCAAGGCTTGCTTATACGCCCTTCTAATGGTGCATTCTATTTTGGCTTTCTCCGCAGCGTACGAAGCCGGACAGTTTTGCGTTCTGCTTTAGCGATCGCGAAACTTCGGAGCGCGTTTAATAATCGCAGCCTGGCGGGAAAAAAAGCTAAGAAAACAAAAATATAGTTTCGCCTCCTTCACGTTCGATAGCGCAGTACGTCCGTGAGCGGCGCGGAAGGTCTCGAAAGCGTCGTTTCAAACCATCGATAGAGAGCTAACCATGGCCAATGGGCGCAGTACGGAAAGAGTTAAACTGCAAATATTAGGACATAAAATTTACGTATCACATATTGACTTCAAGTATACCACTATATTGTGAGTTGGTCTTTCGGAAAACACTAGTAAACATCTAAACTCCGCTTCGCAGCTATGTTCTTAGGCACATAGGAGCCGCTCTTAGGTACATTCGCACTCCGCTCACTGAAAATCCCTTGGTTTGTAGATGGTTCGAAGAGGAAAGTTTTGGTTTCTTTCACCATACCTGCACCACGATCTAAGAACGAAACAGTTCATCACTTTGCTAATCCACCATCGGACGAGCTTAGTCTAAACCATCAAATGCGCGACGACGAGTCACACAGGAAAACTGACGCGCGCCAGCTGAAGTCTCAAACCACGACTGCAACAAAACAGCTTATCGCGACAACTACGCATCGCATTATAGCCACTTGAGACGAGTCGGTATCAAATCAAATCAATCGATTTAAGTTAGGAACGCTGATCAAACGACCAAGCAATGCTACAGCGAGCATTTGCTATTAGACTGACACGAAGCTTCGTTCTTTTTTTCGTCGTTGTTCTTGTTGTGACTTCAACGCATGGCCCCACTGGAGGTAATGAAAAGTGCGCATAACAAAAGACAAAAGAGAAAAAAAACACCCAAAGAAACACCAAAAAATGACGCCTTGTGCAACTTAAGCACAAGGCGTCGGCTGCTTGTCTTCTGCTACGCGGCCCCTCTTCGGCGGCGTAAGAGCCACTCCTCAGCTGGCTGTTTGGTATCCAAATTTCGTCAGCACGTGGCGCTTTGGAGTGAGTGCTAGCAGCCCGGAGGAGAGGAGGGGAGGAGTAGTAGGGCGAGGACCTGTTGTGGAGAGGGAGATCAGCAGAGGCCGAGAGCACGGTGGCCTGCTGCACGCCCTGAGGGAGAGCGGGCTTCGCTGCATCCGTAAGGGTGCCGAGCAAACGCATCGGCGAGTGCCGGAGTCGTCGCTCTTGCGTGTATTATTGCGTGGTTTTACATGTATTTGAATAAGGGGGTGGGGGGAGGGGTAAGAACATCCTTATTAAAAAAAGAAATGAAAAGAAATAAAAAAAACGACATACTGGTCATATACTCGCATCTCCTGCATGAGGGAATCCAGGTCAGAATCCATTATATAAGAGAGGGGTGAATTAAAATGGGGGCCGTGAACTCACGCCCGTAGGCCATTCGGGTCAGTAGATGATATCAGTCCTCGAGGAACGTGCCTTCTTCGGATGTCTTCTGTGCAGGAGCGCTTCCAAAGGAGACGTGCCGCGTCGACGGCTCCTTATTTAAATAGTGAAATAGGAGCTGGCCCCTATCTAAAGCTTCGTCTTAATAGTTTGTTTTCGACAAGTGCATACACATACGGGCAGTGCAGGCAGTCTATGCATATATATATACATGAGACCCCGAGAAAGATAGACGAGTATTTAATTGCTGAACCATACTAGGTGGCCGCGGAATATGAGACTAATGAACGCTGCAGGAACAACGCAAGTAATAATGAAGAGGTATGCTAGTACCACTTGTAGCGCTAGTGAATCAGAGAGCAAACGCTGATAGCCGATTTTCTAATTGACATTAAGAGAAAAAAATGGAGCTGGGCAAGCCATGTAATGCGTAGGGAAGATTACCGATGGACTATTAGAGTTACCGAATGGGTGGCAAGAGAAGGGAAGCGCAGTTGAGGATGGCAGAAAAATAGATGGGGTGATTAATTTAGGAAATTTGCAGGTAGAAATTAGAATCAGTTAGCGCAAGACAGGGGTAACTGGAAATCGTCATGCAGTTGACATAAAATTAGGCTGATGATGGTGATGATGATGCTAGTACCACGTGGCTGGGGATGGTGCCAGTCTTCGTGACTATATATAGCGCGGTCACAGCATATCTGGCTTGTTTCAAACGTCCTCCGCCTGAGGCTTCCTCTGCCGATGTTATACCTAACTCAGTTCATTGAACTATTTACTGTTGATGCAGCCCTTTCTCCCAACTCAATAAGAAAAAAGATTGCAGGAACCACCGAAGATAATTGTAAATGCAAGCGAATAACCGAACACGGACGTTCGCGTTCGGGGTCATAAATAAACCATAGGTGTTCTTGCTCGACACGACGCTTTCGTGCCTCTTCCAAATCTTCTTAGATAAGGACTTGTTTTGGGGGCATTTTATAGCACTTATGAAAGCAAAGCTGGATACCTTACACTGGTTGTTTCTTTATATAGATAAGCGACGAAGGGCTGGCGAAGCGAATGGCCAAACGGCAAGGCAAATGTCAAAGCTAGTAGAAAGCTATTGGATTTATTAAAAGAATGACGCGCTTGTCGCAGGTAGCGTTTATGTAGCGTTTGTTGTTTCGTTGCCAATTTCCGCAGAAAACAGAGATGGTAACCATCAAATCTGCAGCGGTAGTGTAGGCACCTATTTGAGCCGGTTTGCTGTATGTCCGTTGTGTTCAGCGGCACGAGCGGCGGCATGGAAGACGACTGCCTTCCAGCCATCAGGGTGGGAGGGAGAGGGCGGGTTGCCGGAGAGGAGAGGTCTGACGAGAGCTGCTCTGGCATTGCGGAGGCTAGATACCACGTGCAGGAAAACGCGCATGAAAGCCAAAGAAAGCTATTTGCTATAAAACGAGGATGTACTCTACTGGCTGGAGTATTTCAACGAATCACTGCTTTCACGAACGCCGCCAGAAACGCGAACGGCTGCGTGCACTCCACACGAGAGGCATTACAGGTCCGGAGTTCGAATCGCCGTGGGGGCCCTGCGATTGCTTCTTCTTGTAAAATTCTCGCAAAGTACATTGGGATTCCAACGAAAGACACCGGTGGACATCAAAACGATTCGGTGAGTGAGGCCATGACAACTATCGCTGCTAGAGAGCGCTCGCTAACGCGCCCTACGCCAGAAAAACACGCTGCTCTTGGCGCGCGTTTCCAAGTGCTCGCTATAAAGGAGGATGCAACTAATCATTTGTCGCGCGGTAGAAAAATTCTGGCGCCATATTGTCACGGATTCGGCAGATATTTCGTAAGGAAGAAAAACACGATAAACATTTTTTTTTTGTCTCAGTACCCCTTTAAGATAAACGGCCACTTTGGGTCTTCGCCTCAGGGCGTGCTTGGGCATGATTGGCTCGTTCCTCACCTACCATCGATAAATCAGGCGTTTGGGGAGGTTGCGAAGGTGAGTGTGTATGCGTCGTAATTACTCTGTTATGGCGCTGTGTTTGGGCGTAGGTCGGCCACGCTAGCCTTTTCTGTCAGTGGAGGCTGTGCAAAAGAAGACGGAAATGTCAAGGCCACGCCCGTTGGCGGCTTTTGTAAATATTGTATATAATGCAAATATTGTAAACATCACCTGTCGACTTCTCTTCTTTCTGCTATTCTCTCAAACCACACCCGAGCCCTCCTGTACTGTCTTCATTGGCTGTCGGCTTTTTACCTCATTACCACTCCTCCCTGCTGACCGATGTTCAGGTGTCAGCCGTCGGCTATGCAGTTACGCAGCGGTCAGCAGCCGCACCTTTTCATTCCTGGAACTATAAATAAAAAAAAAGAAAGGGATAAAAAAAAGAAGAAAAACGCAGACCAGTGAAAACGATGACGAAAATATACGTATATAAGTGGGAACGCATCCGAACCCCTATGCGACTTTGACTTGTACGGAGTCTGTGGGATTGTTGTCTTCTGTGTTCTGACACGGGGTTCAAACAAGGTGAGGACTCCGCCTCCGCTGGTGTCTTTTTTTTGTGGTGTCCATACGACTTTCGCGTGCTTTTTCACACTTTACCAATGAAATCGATAATTTGGACAGCTTTGCGGTGTCAGTATCGTAAATGTGCAGTCTAATCACGTTGCCTGCAGCATTCGCCCGCAGTTTTTGAACTATACTCGCGGACAACTTTCTGTGGCAATGACGGGTGCAACTTCAGCACATGCGTTACCACGCCACTGATTGCGTTTGACAGCGCTTTTGTTTGCTGAATCGCCGCAGATTTCCCGTGCGACGGTATCGCGTTTTCTCAGCTGCGGAAGTGAAAATTTGCGAAATAAGTCAAATTGAACACTGTCTGGTGTACTCTGTCGTATTTAGCTGTTGGGAATAAGCTGTTTACGGTTTATCTTTCCCAGCTTAAACTAACGTGAATTGAAACGCGGGACGGACTATTTACAGGAGCACACTCGCTTGTGCGCGCTTAGTCTCCGTAGCTTTCCCTTCATCGCCACAGAAACTTGTCCGCGAGTATAGTTCAGGAGGTACTGAATTTCGCTATTCGTTTCACCAGTTCAACGTGGCGGCAATTGCGCATCGCCATTTGTTTCACTCACTGCAGGCCCTTCGTGCAGGAAGAGCTCGCATCCCTTGCACTCGTCAGAGAGGTATAGTGCAGCGCGCTAGTGGAGGAGGTGTGCGCGGAGGTGCCTCGCCGATGCCGCACGAGCAAGAACTGACGTTGAATTAGCGGGAACAAGTTCACGAAGTGCACGGCGAATGGAATGTGCCCGGGTATAAATTAGGGTGTTCAACTAACCAAACAAGCTAACGTGGTAGGAGAAAGACGCCTTGTTGGTTGTAAGGGTCTATGTGGACCAACGCAGGCCCGTATTTAAAAGAAAAAAAAAAAAGGAAAAAGAGAAAGCCTCTTACGCTACCATAGTTTTTAAGAGAAAGTTGTAGCAAATCCGGATGCTGGACGTATTATTAGCGTATAGGAGGAATACCTATGTCAAATAGCACTTACGAATACCAAGTTTTTTGAATAGAGGCTCTGGTTTCATTAACGTGCTGCCAATATATATATATATATATATATATATATATATATGCGCTGTAAACGATGATTCTTATATTCCGACGCCATCGAAACGTAGCCGCTGCGGCGGGGAAACAAATCCGTGGTGTGGCGCTCGGCAGCAGCAAGCGATACTCAGTGATCAACCAAGCAAGTAAAGGCCTCTTTTGCCTTCCTTTTATTAAACGTTTTGCTATCAGCGAACGGTATAGGCATGATGAAATGGTGGCGTCACGTTAAAGAGGGAGCAAGAGAAAAAAAAAATTAGCTGTGAAAGCAGAAAGGAGGAATCAATTCTGGCAATTTTAATGTCTTGTAACTTGCCGTGACATGCACCAGGGAGTGTTGGGAGTTGCTCGCGCGAAGGCCGAAGTCGCGAAGCGCTTCGTTCGTAATTCAGTGATAGTTAACATTGGCTGGCTGCTTTCGTGAATAGTAAGTTTCACATTAACATTTTTTTGCTCTATTTATTGTTATCTAGTTGAGTGTTCTTTTGCTTTTACCTACAGTTTTGAGATACCCGGCTTTCTGTAACTTTCCGTAATGTCGCAGGTAATAAACGGACAACAACAAGCTGAGGAACATTCGGTATGCTGGTTTAGACTTCTGGGCATTATTACACAGTGTTCCTTCAGCGCTGTGCGCAAGGGCTACGTGCATGGAACCCCCGTGGGTTTATTCGCTCATTGAAGGGGAAAACACTTCAATAGAAGGGATAGGTTTGTGATTCCTTTTAAGCATCCGTGGTCTTACACGTTGGCAGTCTTCAGCTGCGGAGTTGCAATATGCTCGCTGAAGTTATAGAAAATACGTTAATTAACAAAAAATAGTAAATCTGAGAGTTGATTCTCAATTATTTCACAGTTTCGATGTCCTCCCCAGCTCTGAAGTCTCGCGAGAAGAAAGTGTACTTTTTAATGAAATGCCAAATTTAATAGCTGCCTAGAATCACCGCTAAGACACATCATGTATTCAAAGACTTTAGCGCTAATTGAACCCATACAGCACTTCTCCGTCTATTACATTTATTCTGTTTTAGAATTGCCTTAGGTTTCTTACAGGTAGTTCGTAATCTTCCAACTTTCGGCGATTTCCTCCCGGCGTTATAGCTAAATGTAATCGAGGCGCGCAACCACATAAAATTGGAAATGATATTTCGCGCCAACTCCATACGCTTATCATCGAGAGTGCTTTAGTCTACGCGGTTGAAAATGGTTCACAAACTCCATACCATGCTCACCAGCTCCATGAGCAATAAAGCCATGCTGTATTGCTGATGTTGATGCTTCAGGTGACGCTGTTCCAGCTGCCTCGCGTTCAAGCGTGATGACGCAAGCGACCGGCTGCTGAGTCAAACTATTTGAAGGGTGCCTTCGCCGGATGTGTATGCCTACAAAATGGCCCTATTACGCCAGGTGTTCGTTCTAATTGCTCGCCCGCAATGGACTCTGTGTGAAGCGCAATGTATATCCGCCCACACCATGCAGACATGGCTGCTCATTAACAGCTGGTTTGGTCGATAGTAAAGCTGCATTGAAACGAAGATTATTTGACGAATAAATCGTCCGAGCCGATGCATCATTGTTGTGGGGGGCCGCACACAGAGGAATCGAGCGCAACCCGTTGGCATTCCGCCACATTCGGTTTCCGTGATATTTTCTTGATTCGCTTCATACCACGCTGACATATGTCCCAATTCTTAGCGTATTCTGAAAAACACGTTCGTTTGACCAACAGCAGCTTTCGCAGGAAAACCGAAAGACAAGCCGAAGGAATTGTTTTTGCGCCGACAGGCCCCAGGTAAATGGAGCATGCATGCTTTGCTTTCAAAGATCAGCTACCTCTCTACTCTGCAACCTTGCACTCGACCGAGATGGTCAATGCGAGAATTTATACCTATGGGCGATACATTTTCCGGTTCTACGTAAGTCTCTTGAGAGATGTGGAATTTCCATTTGATAGTGTGCCGGTGTAGTGATAGAAAGTGGCTGCTACACGTTTCTACTGCCCTCGGCTCTGCAATGGCCAAATGCACAGCACGTTTTTATGGCCGTCCTGATTGTTCGCTTATCTTTATACCCCGGTACATCTCATGAAAATGCATTTGGCTTTGCTTTTCTGTGGATAGCTGCCTACGTTTAACGAGTGCAACGTACAATTTTCGAGGTGACGCCTCCATATTGCTTGGTGCCTCAAAGAAAGACCTATATGTTTTCAAAGTGGACAGGTAGCATTTTTGTGCAGATACCGTAGGTAGGAGGACATGGCAATAAATTATCGTCGCGTGCGATGCATTTTTTTGTTCTTTTAGTGTTTCGTACGGTACCCTTTATCGCTTAGGTAAAAATTTTA
Source organism: Dermacentor silvarum (assembly GCF_013339745.2). NCBI lineage: Eukaryota > Metazoa > Arthropoda > Arachnida > Ixodida > Ixodidae > Dermacentor > Dermacentor silvarum. The sequence goes on from NC_051161.1 coordinate 84,822,124, forward strand.
CCTTTTATTGCTTCCGGAGTTGTAATAAAAACGATATTAAGGAACGCGGTTCTTGGGAGAGATAGCAATGGGGCTTTCTCACTGTTTGTTGGAAGCCCACGTGGAAAGACCGCCTCCTAGTGTTTTCCGCGTCAAACAAGTTTTAATGGCGCCAGCCTATACAGAAACAGCAACAGCATTGCCAACCTATCTTTAGGTTAAAAGGTTAAAATGCCGCTAAAATAGATCCTCAGCGAAGTAAAATTGGCAAAGCGATATCGTAGACGTGCCGAAAGGGTTCGTCAACTTCATACTGTCGCGCCAAGAATGTTTATTATACGCAAGTAATTTCAGCCTCACCGGCAACTCCGAGTAGCCGGTATCCGAGTGACCGGTAGGCGGACATCTTCGATTCCTTTCGCAATGGGGCCGTCTCAGGCTATTCCGAAATAACATTCAGTTTGGTTTGTCATAATAATGTTTTTTTTATTGCGTACACGTCACTCTGTCGTTTCGAGTTCTCGCAGTTTTATGACGTCACGTGACAGACAGGCAAATTGGGCGCAGCCCGAGAGCTTTGTCCAATAGCAGAGGGCTATTGGCAAAGAAAAACTGTATAAACCTACATAATTCTTGTTTTTGTTCGGTATTATCATGCGGAATCAGTATGTACACTTAATATAATATAGGCAGTTTGCGCGGTTTTCGTGACGTCGCGTGACAGACAGGTGAAAAGGGGGGTGGCCCAAAAAATCTTTGACCTGTGGTGGAGGGCTGTTTGCAGAAATGGAATGGAGACAGTTTGGAATAGCTTTACGTTATAGCGCCCCTGCGCGCAGAAGAAACAATGGTCGGTGACTCGTCTGCCACGGTGGCGCTGTTGCTATAGTGATTGTGTTGCCAGTTGTTACGGTTACTGTATTACAGCGCGTTGTATCATCGACTAAAGTCGGGCTAATATTTTTTCTCATAATATGGGAAATAGGTACATAAATTACAACGAGAATTGAGAACTGTCCAGTGGTGTGCATAAAGACGCGTGTGCTTTATGTACCAAGGTTTCACCAATGACGGCACCTTTCCCACGCTCAATTTACTTTTTTATTGCACTAGCAATTATACAGGGTGTCCCAAATATCATGCACCACGATTTAAAATTAGGCAGATGCCACGTTGCTGGACAGAACTAAGGTAATAGCTGCGCGACTGGCCGCTCGAGGCACTTCGCGTGTATTCGCGGGCTTCTTTCCAGCTGGGGAAACACTTCTATGTAGCAGAAGTTTCCATTTGATAGTTTAAAATGGAAACGTCCGTTATGCACGTATTGCACGTATTGAGTAAATGAAAACTCTATCGGGAGTTACCTAAGACAATCTGCCTCTCGATATACGCAGATGACATCTGCCTTTGAACTTCTGCAGTTACTCGGCTTCAGGTGCGTGCGCGTTTGCAACGGGCAGCAACCTTGACATCAGCATATCTTCAAGCACAAGGCTTGACGGTGTCAACCGAGAAATGCGCATTGGTTGCATTCACAAGAAACACTATGACACCATACCCAGTCTATATTAATGGACACACTATTGCCTACCGAAAGACCCATCGATTTTTAGGTGTAATAATTGACCGCGATCTTTCCTGGAGCCCTCATTGCTCGTACCTGAAGAAAAAACTGTCGTCGATAGCCCAGGTACTGAGATTCAAGTTCGGGAAAACATGGGGCACATCTGTACGCTCCATGCTTAAGTTGTACAGAGCTCTATTTCTGGGATACCTATGCTACAGCCTTCCAGTGTTGTCCAATACGTGCAAGTCAAATGTTCGCTCGTTGGAGAGCTTACAGGGCCAAGCATTGCGCTTTTGCTTAGGACTTCCTCGCGGCACGTCAACACCTGCAACAATCGTCCTCGCCAAAGATCATCCGATCCAAACATACGTTGCAGTGGATTGTCTCAGGGCGCATGTCCGCCATCTTTCCCGCGTCCCCGATCATCACTTGGCGTTCTTGCCTTCGCAGAGACCTCGTTCCACATTTTCTAAAGTTATCGTCACCAATCCAGATTGCCTTCCATCAGGATACACCCCAGCAGCAAGGCCTTCATTACCCTTGTGGTGCCTGCAACAGCCTCAGGTTCACCTAAGTATTCCGGGAGTAAAGACGAAGGCCAATCACCCAAGAATAGCTCTTAAACAGATGACGCTGCTATTAATGAATGAGACCTACTGGGACCGAATACACATCTATACCGATGGTTCCGTCTCATCTACCAGTTCTTCAGGTGCCGTTGTCATTCCGGCTACGAAAACCACACTCAAGTTCAAACTGTCACACGTGACAACGTCAACGGCGGCAGAGCTTGCTGCCCTACGTGCTGCTGTACAATACCTTCTGCAAGAGACACCTCAGAAATGGGTCATATTTTGTGATTCTAAGGCAGCACTTCAGAGTCTGCATTTTGCCGTTTATCACAGGACTCATAAGCAGCTGGTATATGAGATAAGAGAAGACTACCATCAAGCTATCGCTAAAGGGCATGAAATTATATTTCAGTGGCTACCGCGACATACCAGCATTGCTGGTAATGACCTCGCCGACGAAGCCGCCCGGTCTGCTCATCTGGAAGGCCGACCAGTCCCATTCCCCTTATCCAGGACCGACGCTGCAGGAAAACTTCATATCGGGGCTAAAGCCATACAAATACATACAATATTGGTCTTCTCATAACCTCCCGAACTGTCATCTCCAGAAAATTGACCCATCCTTGAAGCTACAAGTACCATCAAACATTTCCCGCTCTGAGGCGACAGTCTTGTGCCGCCTCTGGCTCGGGGTGGCATTTACAAAGGCCTACTCATTCCGCATTGGAATTGGGGATACGCCCATGTGCGACTCTTGTGGAACTACAGAAACAATTGAACATGTCTTATGCCTCTGTCCCCAGTTCGACGTCGAGCGTGAAGCTCTCCGGACAGCATTGAACCGGCTGGACTTTCGACCATTTTCTGAAATGAAGATCCTTGGACCATGGCCGTATGCGTCGATGGCACAGAAAGCCACGAAAGCCTTGTTGCACTACCTCAAGTCGACAGGTCTTGGCGACCGTCTGTAGACTTCGTGCGAAGTTACTTTGTGCGCGAAACTGTGCTCTCTCTATTTCTTTCTCTCCCTTTTCATCCCTATACCCCTATTCTCCAGTGCAGGGTAGCAAACCGGACGTGCGTCGGGTGAACCTCCCTGCCTTTCCTCTCTTCTATTTCTCTCTCTCTATCGGGAGTTTTTCATGCTGCTCTGCAATTCTCTCATTGACACTTTTCCTATAATTATAACATTTGAGAAGCTGATTATTTAATTAAGACTACTTATGGAATTAGGTGGAATGCAAAAAAAATCTGAGTATCTCCAAGCGAAGGCAAACAACCTTACATTGGTTCTGTCTAGCTACGTGGAATTTGCATATTTTTAAAGTTTGGTGCATGATAGTTAATTGGGATACCTTTGCAGACAGTCAAGGTGAAATTTCGCCGTTGGCGTAGCCATGATGTTTCCCATATATAAATACGTGTGTGTGCTATCCCTTATCATAGACTCTGGCCGTGGACATAGACGATGGCCGAAACGCCAGTAAAGCCCTGGTATTTTTCCTACGTGCTCTTACTCTTTGAACTATTTCTGTGCCGGATACCGGGAGTCTATGCTTCGCTGCTATATATATATATATATATATGCAAGGTAGATGCATTACTATACCGCCACCAAAGTTGCGCAAACAACGTATTGTATTCTTCACAGTTCAAGCCTTTCACAGTAAGTCTTCCCAGACTACTAAAAAGTGCAAAACAATGTCAGTGCTGCCAATCTAAAAATGATTTAGTTTCACTGGCGCCGCTCTTTACAGGCAGTGGAGTGGCGCCTGTACGATTCCGTTATAGGGGCCCTACACTGCGTGTTGAAACTTCTGCTGGGGCCAGACAGTTTGGCGCTCCCACATATGAAGCATCCGCGTATAGTTCGAACACAATAAGAGGAGTTCAAAAGCCACAATAAACCTCGCTATCGCTGTCAGTGGTTCTCCCTTTTTGCCGAAACTGACAATTTTTATTTCCGCACAAAATTTATTTCTAGCACTCGAGACTCTTGCTTAACGTCGCTGTCCCTTAACGCGTAGATGCGATTTGTTTACCTATGAACTACTTCATAGGTGCGTGTGCAAAATTTCGTCCAAGCCTAGTTTATTATTTGGTGTGTTCTGATTATTATTTCATATTTCCATTCCTGTTTCTGCAGCTATCCTGAGTGGTGCTCTTTTCATTCTTCACTGTTATTAGCATGAACAACAATTGTGTCAGGTGTGCCACTGTTGTACGCCTTGTGGGAAGTTCGGGATAGTGAAGCTTCTTTAGAGCTTCTTCTCTCGCCCCCTCCGCGGTCACGGATATCACTTCCTTCTCAATTACTTTCTGAATATTAGCAGTGGAGGTGAATTAGAAAAATACAATAGACCACAAAGGAAATGCAGCGTAAGGAGTAGGCAACTAGCCAGTTACCAGTTGTTTGCTGTCCATAATGCGAAAAGTGCCAACCTCGAGGCCCTCGCAAAAATGGCTGTATAAAAAAGCATGGAACACCGCGCGCTTATCTCGCAGTAGAGTAAGCTTGTGACCCTGCAAATGGATGATCATGGTGTGGCGGGTGGAAAAGCATCCAAGATGGTTTAGCTCCGGGCTAAGTTCGATTTTCTTATTCAAATACATCTAAGACGCGGAGACGCTCATATGAGACAACCACTTGACCGATTTAATTGAAATTGATTGCATTTGAGAGAAAAAGTTAAATTCTCTTGAAAGTAGGATGCGTATTTTGTTATAAGGCTTGGAAAGGTTACCAAAATTGTTTAGCTTAAAAAAAATGAAGTACGAAGTTTACATTTCCGCCAATGTGCACCAAACACAGCTATCGCAATTTTTAAACAGCAACTGTTACAGCACATGAAAAAAAAATTGAAATGTGAATATACTTCTTACAGTCAAATTGTTACGATGCTTATGAAGGTTTCTCACAAACTAGTGCTGTCTTTCAGAGGAGGTTATTACACATCAATTTTGTACCGCCTTAGGTGTATTATGAGTTACCATGTATTTAGATAAGAACCCCCGAGCTAAATCTACCTCTTAACGGCTGTACATGCAAGCTGTCTAACAACGTAAATGGTTAATCTAAGTAGTAGTAAATGACACGTTGGTTTGCAGACAGCGAACGATGAAATGACCTAGCTCGGTGGTGCTAGTTATATTCAACTTTGAGACAAAGACATCCTCTATGAACCTGAAACTAAAATGAACCATTTATTCTTATATAAGCAATGATATGTGCTTATTAATGGTAATTTACTTTTGAATCGTTTCTCACTTTTTCAGTCACTGGCAAGTTCCAGTCTATTACTTGAAGAGCAAGTTCGGCAAGCTGGAGAACCAGATTAAGGCTTTCTTGAGCATCGACCATCTTCAGCAACAGAGGCGGAAGGAGACAACCAGCTGTGTCGGCTACTATTAACCAACATTAGGAATACCAAGGCAGCATGAATAAGTTGCACATTTTCTGTTAAAGAAGCGTGGAGACGGATGGGTTCGTGTTACTTTTCAAGCCTTCCAACTCTTAAGACTGATATATGTAAGTAGTCATCGGACCGATATAGGCTAATGTTCGTGGAAACAATGACCAGGAAGACAAAGCTTACAGTAGAGGCCATGTTGAACTGCAAAGAACGAGCAGGAAAACAGTCACTGGTGACCTGTGTGTTATGTTATTGCAGAAGGCAGTAAACAAACAAACAAGCAAAAGACAAGCGCGTGTATTTCAACCCAAATCGCCTGTCTTGAAACTCAGAAGTATGCGCCACCAAGTGCGCATATGCTAAGCAGGATCAAGAGGCTAGCTTAGAGGTCTGAACATACCGTTTCATTGATGGAAAATCCCTGACACCGAAGAAGATGGGACCGTGTTAGGGTAATAAGAAAACAGCGGTTAATTTAGGCCAACGAGGCCACCAGCGGAACACTGCCAAAACGGGAAGTTGGAGCAAGAGAGCAAAAATGGTAGCGCACACCTTTGTCGCCTTGGACTACGCAGTGCTGATTTCTTTACTAGTGATGTCGACTGGAATCGGTGTCTACTTCGCCTGGCACGACCGCCGAACAAACACAAACAGACAGTTCCTGGTAGCAAACAGGGAGATGAAGTGGCTGCCGGTGTCTCTGTCGATGATGGCGAGCTTCCTCTCGACAACCACAGTCCTCGGCGTGCCTTCAGAGGTGTTTGTGCGTGGTGCAACATTCTGGACGGCTGCCATATCTACCACATTAGCGATTCTCATGGCCGCATTCATTTTCATGCCCATGTACTACAAGATGAACATCACCAGCATTAACGAGGTAAGGTATCCCTTTTTGCTTCACCTTAAATCTCGTTTTGTGATTGACTTGCAAGTGTGTTGTAACGCTGCTGGCAGTGAGCGAACATAATTGTGCATTGGATAAGCCTGGACGCTTCGAGCGACACAGAGTAAAAAGGCAAGGGATTGCGCTCTGGTCCTCACACACTTGCGATTAACTTATTTCTGACGCAGTTCTGCTGCAAATTAGAAATTGAGCTACGCGTATTACCTATGGCATTAAGGAACGCAGCTATTTACACTGATCCCCTGTATAAAAGTTGGACTCAGCTGATACTACTTGTAGACAGTGATATATCCATCATGTTTGATAAAATCCGCCAGTATAATATGATAAGGTTTAGGTTAAAACTTATCGCCTACCGAAGAGGCTTTAAGTAACCCATAACCTCCAAGCTCTAACCTACAATCATTGTGATTATATCAGATGACCCGAGTATTACGTTTATTGATTCCACAGCGTTGATGCCATTGCACATAAAATATACAGTTCCAATGCTGGGTATGCTTCTGTAGAGTTGCAGAGTGTTACGATATATTGCGATACATCATGGCATCTTTTTACATATTGTTACTCTGAAAGGCGTAGCGATTGCATTCATGGTGCGATGATGCTCGGGTGTATATCCAACGAAAAATGAGGGCTACAGCAAAATGTTGTTTTACGCAGTTTACTACTGTTCACTGCCACCTTACTTACGGGAACAAGGTTTATTCTACTTCACTTTATACGATAAAAATTAATGAAAAAGTTTCAACACGTCTGTACAAAGATAAAAGTATGGTGCAAAAGTGCAGAGTGACGCAATGTCGGATGATATTTCTTCCAGTATCTGGAAAAGAGGTACGCGTCCCGGGCCATCCGAAAGATCGGGTCAATAATCTTCATCGTACACACGGTGAGATTTGCTTCTTGGATGCCAGCCACGAAACATTCGTACCTCCAAGAATGTACGCAAATGAATGTGGAATGTATGCAAATGATACATTCCCCATTTTTACACTACTATATTACGAGCGTGGTCCAATCTGCGTGTGCAGTTTCTAAACAGTGTGCCAGCGTTTGCGTGTATTTTTACAAGTTAATCATTGTCACTATTTCGTGATCTCGGTGCCATTCATTTAACAGCTTACCGTGTGCCTTTATTATGTACGTTTCCGGATAATTGTCTGTTATATCAAATTGTATCTTTCCAGTCACTGTCACGTCTTGATATTATAAAAATGTTCACTATCACTTTTTTTTATAAACGAGCTCTAAGCTCAGCATCTGACATTTCTGAGAGGTACTTGGTTGCTTGAAATTATGTCCTCGTAGTCGTACGCTCACGAGAAAGTTTCTGCCGGCGCGGAGTTACCATCACTATAATCTGAGGTCTGCTTTCAATATATTTTTTGGTTTGTTCTTAAGCACACCACAAACAAATTTGAAGATGCTTGCTTTATGTTGCAGATGTTCTACCTTGGTGTTGCGTTATACGGTCCTTCACTTGCTCTTGGATCTGGTAAGCTATATCCTGATCCGTTTCTATGAAGTTTTTATATTCTTGCCATTAGTAGTGCCACCCAAATGTGTATCTAGTATCTGGCAGCAAATATTTAGGATCCGTGTTTTTCAGTTTCATTTTTTTGCCAGTAGCAGTGCTACGCGATTGTGAATCTGGCATCCCTGCAATCTGTCCGCATTACCACTCATTACATCTTTTCTTGCCCTTTTTCTTTTTCCTCGTGAGGAGTAGGCAGGCTGTAGAAAACACTAGCTCAGGCTGACCTCTGTTCTCTTCCATAAGTGAAATGTATATGCGTTTTGTTGCATTGAAATTAAAGGAAAATTCTGTACATAATGTGAAAATATTAGGTGATACTCATAGGGCACGCGTATCGGAGGAACTGTCGGTATCTTGCATGTATTGTGATTTATTCAAAAAAAAAGCGGCAGTGAAAGCAGAAAACAAAGTTCTTTGAGCCCCGCTCATTGTGCATTTATTTGTTCTAGATGTTAGCGTTATATTCCAGTCTGACGGGCATATTTAGCATCACAATACCTAGGTGCACTCTGTGTTAGTGTCATTCGCAGGCTGTTGTGCAGGAATATTTAGTGACGTCAGCTCCGTTACCTTTTCTTCCTTCTTATATCTGTCATCATTCCGTACCTTTCGCACCTTCCCCGCACTGCTCATCTATGTTCAGGTGTCAGCTGCACGCTTGACTGTTTCTGTCTTGTCAGCAGGCTTTGCTGTTCTCTGTCAACCAATACCCCACCTTTGTGTTTTGCGCTCTCTCACATTCGCAGTAGAATGCGTTAATCGAACTCACTTCGCTGCGTCGAAGTGTGTAGCCTCCATACCAGCACTTAAATATAAATAATATAGCAGTAACGGCAGAAAACGGCACTAATTTGGAGACCAGTTGTTCGTGATTTCAAAGTTTTAGGGGTCTGCGCTTACGAAAAGCGCCATTATTCCTCTGCTAGCGCAAACAGACTTGTTTTTTAGGCGCCCGTCAATGACAAAGAGCATTTGCGGACGACAAGCTTGGTGAATTCTGCTCATGATCTTAACAGTTAGACCCAATCGTTGTAATTGCAATTGGTCGGCTCTAGAGGCAGCGTCTAGACAGGGATCTGCGCCTTAAAGGCCCATGCATTCCTCTCTATGGGCTTTCAGCGTCTCGCGGCAGCGCGTATTATGGATAGCTGGTAAATTTCGTATGGCTCAGCGGAGCTGTTCCGACCGTTCACTTCTCTTGGATTACAAATACCATCACTAACAACATGAAAATTGGAAATATTCTTAGACGAACGATCGCGAAATCACTTTCCTAGAATTGTGCAGAAGCGAATCATATGAGAGCAAAGATTCGGTAAGTCGGAAAGGGTGCAACAACTGGCGAAGTATGTGTGGCTAAGCCACGTAGGAAAGACCCCGACGGAACTTTCTGACATTTTTGAATTTCAAAGGGCCTTCGTGTGTGAATGTAATCAAAACATCAAAGTGAAAATTTCAGGGGAAATTTTCAAGAAGAAAAGCACAAAATCGCAATTAATTGTTTGAAATCCTGAAATTCTGAGGGACGTCACCGGCACTGCGTTTCGGGCTTGGCATTTACGAAACATTTTATCAGGTGCAAAACTGCATTGGACTAAAGATGCAGGTGCGTTTTGAAAAAAGAAAAAGAAAATGATACTGCATATTAAACTGTTATAGGTGGGTCACTTTACATACTCTCAAATTTGTTTAGCAGGTTGGAACGTTCAGGTCTGGGAGGGCTACTTCGCAAAAAAAGAAAAAAAGAAACATAGTTTAGTTTCAGTTCAACTTTAGTGACCGCAACGTGCATGGTTAGCATACAATCAGCGTTAGTCTGCTGGCTTGAAGAGCGTGGTGTTCTAAGAGTGAACAACATCTCAAAGCGAAGATTTCTGTGTGAACCCTCCTAGACTTGCTTGACCTTGGCCGCTGGCTGGGTGTTGCTGTATTGCCCGAATATATTTGTGGTGGATATATATAAAAAAATTGTATGAAGGTACCGACGAAGTGGGTAACATAAACTTTGCATGCTTACCAAGGATGTCTCTTTTTTGTTTGTTCTGCGTAACAAAATAATAATAATAATAATAATAATAATAATAATAATAATAATAATAATAATAATAATAATAATAATAATAATAATAATAATAATAATAATAATAATATTATGCCAAAACCTATCATCAGTAGCGACCACTTGAAATCGGTTGCTCAAGTAATTTTTGAGAATGTTGTAAAAGGGTCCACGAAATCCCAAAAAATACAGTTTACTTAACAAGATTTGGTGGTTCAGGGTGTCAAACGCTTTCGCTACGTCTAAGAAGAGAGCACACGCGAAAAGATTCTGATCGAATGCCGAGAACAGGTCGTCTGCAAATTCTTCAAGCAGTGCCACAGTACCGCGCCCAGAAACAAAACCAAACTGGCGATCGGTCAGGATAGAAAATTTGTTAAGAAAAGAAGACATAGTGTGGAAAAGAAATTTTTCTAAGACCTGAGCAATAACCGGTAAGATAGAAATTGGCCGATAGTTTTCAATCATATCTTTCTTCCCTGACTTAAGTAGCGGTAAAACAACTGCCGTTTTTAGGCATGCCGGAATTTCATCACCTTCCAAAAACCCATTCAGAATATGAAGAATAATATCTGCCAGAACATTGAAATTCCTTCGGATGATGTGTAATGATACTCCATCATATCCAGTGGGCTTGTTAGGACGGAAACTGAAAATAATTTCTTCCAGATCACACTTCGAAAATTTCGGAAGAAAAGCTGACTCAGATATGGAATGCGTTAACGACCGAGTGTTTGTGGATAAAGAAACAGCGCTTAGGGATGCTTTTACAAAGTGCCTGTTGAAAGCATCCGCCACTGCTGTGGGAGGTTGCTGAAAAGAATCGAAAACAGACCGTTTACTGGAACTCATCCCTCTGAGATGATTTACCAAAGACCAAGTTTTGCTTACATTATTTGAAGATTGCTGAAATTTATGAAAGAAGTAACGGCGTTTGGCGCCACGCAGAAGAGCAACAGCTCTATTTCTTGCCGACTTGTATTCTAATCGCAGTGTTTGGTTTCTCGAATTTCTTTTACAGCGTTTCCACAGGGTATCTCGATACGAAATCGCACCAAGAATTTGCGCGTTCATCCAGCAGTGACCCTTTCTTATTGGTTTAGCTACTAACCGTGTGCAACGTAATTCAAAATTTTTTAGCTGCGTACAGAATCTTTCATACACGTTGCTTGACGAGCCTTCTTTGGTTAAGGATGCCCAGTCAAACGAAACGACAAGATTATCAAACTTAGCTTGATTAACTATAGGGACAAGGCATTTGCGCTGCCCGGGTGTATTTCCAACCGACGGCGTTCCAATAATAATAATAATAATAATAATAATAATAATAATAATAATAATAATAATAATAATAATAATAATAATAATAATAATAATAATAATAATAATAATAATAATAATAATAATAATAATAATAATAATAATAATAATAATAATAATAATAACTTCCAACTTAAATCCTATATATATATTGTCGGCTCGCAGGCGTCTCTATAGAACACCGATCTGTTAATGGAATGGTTAGTTATATTCAACGGATTATTTTATTTACCTTATTTGATTTCATTTAGCCACTCACGGTGTGCCCACTGGGTTCTTGGCCAATCCTACAGAATTTTTACGTCCCTCTACCTACGACTCCTACACAAAAATGAATATAAAACTTTGACCCACAGATATCTCTAAAGCACACCAATCTGTTATTAGAATGGTTAACAATATTTCACAAATTATTTGATTTAGATCACTTTCTTTGGTTTAGCCATTCGGTATGTGCCACTGTAAATGTGGCCGTTCTTGTCTAATACTCCACAATGAGTATGCCTCACTGTGGCACAAGAGCTACAGAATATCCTAATGTTGCTTGATACGCATAGTACTTTTCTGTGCACACCCCTGTCATCACCAAATTGTACTCATCGCCGTTAGGTGTAGGGCATTTATTTACCGTTTTACTCTACCTTCGCTTCGTATGGATTCCAATGCGTGCATTTTACTCGCCTAAGTTTTATTTCATTGAAATATTTTTCAATTGCAGTAACCGGTCTACCGGTATGGTCTTCCATACTCTTGAATGGCGCCGTCTGCACGTTCTATACCTCAATAGTAAGTGTTCATTATTCATTAATAGGAAGGCTACGGTGTTCTTCATAACACAGATTCCTTTTACCTGTCTTTTTTTCTCATTTACTTGTGTTTTCCCCCATTTACTTGTGTTTTTTCGTGTCGAAGTAAATGTGTGGGGTGTTCCGAAGAAGTGTTAAATATTTATCATACCCAGGTAAATCCCAGGATAAGAGTTTTTTTTTCGACAACACGTCATTCCTATCGGCGAACATCAGCATGTACAGCAGAATGTACAGAGAAGTGCACTGATTACCTTAAATTAGCCAATTGACTTTTGGATTAAAAACCTTGAGTGAACATTGTAACTCAAACTTAAATAGCGTTCGTACACAAAGCGTGCACCAGTCTGCTAGAATGATTTGGCTAGCGTCTGTCTTGTGAACAGCATACTCCAAAATATATTGGTGTTCTAGTTAGCATTTCGTGTACCCTCCTGCCGGTGACAATTACACCATGCATTTTCTTACAACGCAGACATCATTCCATCTCAATTACGTCTAGATCGCCTGTATACAGCAGGTTGCTTTCTGATCTTACTGGACTGATCGCTAACACATCAGTGAATAAACTACTGGTATTCAGGGAAGTTTTTAGGAACACGCGAAATTGCGACTATTATCGCCTATAAGTGCTTTGTTAGCCAATAACTAATTAACTGCACTTAAAAACATACACCAGAACGTTATCCACATTGTACAGGCACTGTTTTGCTTTATATTCCACCTTTTAACCAAATGTTGTCATGTCGCCTGCGTTAGTTCATGCGAGTCGTAGATTTATTTCTGAATTAGAAAGCAGTACCTGTGTTCCCGTATTTCGCCATTTTTTGCCATATTCTGTTATATTGGGATACATTTCTCACTAGCTATGTTACATTTAAATTAAATTCATTTACCAGTAAACTTGTGTTGCTCTTACCAATTAGGGGCGACCATAGTGAAAATCTTTAGTGAATAATTCAGAGCCCAAAATAAACTCCTAAACGGATGTTTCTTCAGTGCTTTATATTAGCGTTGTAACTGACATTCCTTAGCAGGTACGAGCATATTAGTAACATAGTGTTCTTTTTTACTTCAGGCGCTGAAAAAGCCCTAAAAATAAAGTTGAATTATGTCATTGCAGATTAAATATCTGTCAAGCCTGACATCATTTGTACGAAAACGAAAGTAGGCTGTTGAATAATTCAACTAATTACATTTATTGACCTATTACACTGTAGCTCACTTTTATATTCGAAAGTCGGAGAGAATTGTTATAGAAGTTTAGTTTCATGTTTCTGCATCTGAAAGGGACCATGTTGATAGAGATCCAGTGCTGGGCAATATCGAATATACATGTGTCTTAGATACTGTCTTGGATACTCTTTGGGTATCTTGTATCTGTATTATGATGCGTCTGGCAATTCGTAGATTGAGAGATGTGCTGTAAAATAATTATTTAAAAAGGTTACGTAATTATGGTAATTATTCAGTTAGGCGTTTTGGTTTCTCATGGAAGTAATGGCCGCCTCATAGAGTAGTTTAGATCAACGATTATAATTGTGTTATCTGCCACAGGCAATGTTAAAAAATTCGATGCAGCTAAAATGAAACACACTGTAGTGCCGTTATTGAAGCTTTCCTTGTGTGGTGCCTTGTTACAAAGTCTGAAGAATGCAAGAATGGGGTTGACTTTCGTGCAGTGACTTTCACAAATCAGCGATTAGAAAGATTTCATGGATGTAAGTTTGAATGTAGTGAACCGAAATGTGAATGGCGCCGTTTCCGGGAGACTCGCGCATAATGGGGCTATTTTGTGTGCGTAATTGTTGGTCGCAAGCACCAAAAGCATTTTTCTTTACTGCGTTGCATCAAGCAGAACTACGACTCCCTTCAATTACAAAAAAAAAAAAAGACTAGCGAAAACCGCAAACAGCGCAGCGTGTAAAGAGCTTTCATGTTAGACAGCTAACGAAATCCCAATAAATTGTTTCGGAAGGAAAATATACTTAGAGCAAAACGACAAATTTTGAGATACAATCAGACATTTCATTCGAACGAAACAAGGTTGATCGGAGTTAAAAATTTTCAAGGAAACATTTTTGTGCATGCGCGTTTGCTGCTACATTATGTAGCTCTATAATAAGAGAACTTTCGAATGTATCGAAGTATCTTGAGATACAAATGAAGGTATCGTATCGGTTACAATAATTGCGATAGTATCTTGTATCTCCATCTCAAATATTTGTTGTCCGAGTATCTTGTATCGTATCATGATACAATTGCAAATTATATTTGCCCTTTCCTGCAGAGATAACTGTCGTCAAATTGTTCGATTAATTTACGTGATGATGCACGCAGCACTGCGGGGTAGTGACGTAGAAAGGTGGTGCATGATGAAGCTGCCGTCATGCTTCTATCTTCCAACAAGCTGATGCCGCCTAGCGCTTTGTATACCTCGCGAATGAACGCATAGCCGCTGCAGTAGCAGAGACGAGATTGATCGTTTTATCGGGCAGTATGACGAACGTTAATTTTCATCCCCCAACTACGTCTCAAAAGGGGGGGGGGGGGGAGGTGAAGCGGGGTTGTTGCACTGCGAAACTCATTTCGCGATTCCGCGTACCTCATATGGTTAATTTGCCAATTTTTCGATGGCAGTTATTTCGATATGAAATGATTTTGAAATATGCTTACACGGACGTAAACTTTTTTTTTCACGATGCTCTTGAGCTTTCGAATATACACATGTGCCGTAATGTTTCGAACTATCAATGTAAATAAAGTAATGAGCTTATTTAGCAAATGTCATTTGATTTTGTGAAATGTGGGAGACAGTACACTGATGTTTTTCTTTTATGAGAGTGTTTCAGTGTGTTTTGTACCGACACAAGCGTCTGTTGCGCCACTTTTTGAGTGCTTCCAGCTAATTTTCGCGCTTGCGCTTTTATTCAGGGTGGTATCAAGGCCGTGGTGTGGACTGACGTCGTCCAAGTGTTTCTCATATACGTCGCATACATCATGGTCATCGCATGTGTGAGTAGAACGTGGCATCAGAAAGAGCATGCCCTGAATTCTTCTGGACGCTTTGATAAACTGCACGAACTTCTGACATGTTTTGCGAGGCTATCACAGCTTCGAATTGATTTAGTTGCATGATTTGCAGCAGCTTTTTTGAATTTGTCTTTTTTTGTTTGAGCAATATGACAACTTTGCTTAACAAGTTGTGTGTACGGTAATTATTCAAGATGTGTACGGTAATTATTCTTAACCATGCGAACGGAGAAATCGTAGAAGGAACTCGGCGTAAAGATAATGGAACCTCTCCATTATGGCTCATTACGAAATGCTTATGTGAGGGTTATCTGTCTAATATTTTCGTAGCAACAGTGTAGAGCTCGAAAGACGGAATTCAACTGTGCATACGTTGAATAATTATGGAAATCGAAGTAATAAACTGGATAACGAACTAATGTATTGTTGGTTGTGTTTTTTATCTCTTATTCGCACGGTGTACAGCGCGCACTCAGCACCTGTACGTATTGGGACGCGCCGGGCCATGTGCTAAATTGCATGCAAGCTCGCGCACGCACAGACACGTCTGTGCATCCTTAATTTCCCAGCCGGGCTAAGAATGGAACTACATTTTCGTCCTAGTCACCCTTATAGCTTTTCATGTGTATTCTTTCAATCTGCGCTGATTATCTTGCGCGAATACATGTGCAATATAGCTATGCTTGTTTTACTGCGATAGCAATCATATGTATACTCCAAGCACATTTCTACCGTCGCCGTGATGTTCCGTATAAAGTGCAAGCACGATAACATCGTCGCCACGCGCCGTAACTGTATGTGCGAGTGAAAGCTTCCGAGGGTCAGCCGACGATCACGGCGCAATATCGCGCGCGCGAGGGAGAAAGCGGGCGCGAGGCAGAGAGGGAGGGGGGGGGGCGTTCTACTCCGGCGGCAGCTGCTGCTTACGGCGCGGCAGCGCGCGCGCCCTATCTTGATAGCGATCTGCGACGTGAACGAACTGCGCGCCCGCGCTGCCTCATCTTGAAGGCGAGCTGCGATGCGGAGTGAGTCACGCACCGAGTTCGGGTAGCGTCGTATGCGCTATGCTTTCGACCTTTAATTGTATTGAAGCGAGAGAGCACGAAGGTCAATTCGCTCTCTGCGGCTGCGGCGCTTGCTAACTGCAGCGTTTTGACAGGGAGTTTCCGCGGTCATCTGGCGAGATGTTCTGATGTTTACCTGTGCGCGTGACACCTGTACTCGCTAACTTAGTTAGTAAGCCAATGTTTGCTAGTTTATATGGCCGATAAAACTAATAGGCTTACTTCGTATAGCTGTCTACTAATTTGCGATCGCAATCGATGCTACGCCTTTCGAGTGAAACTGCAACTTTTTTGTTATCACATCACTTATGTAATATCCTAAGAGGAATCTTCCAGATAGTATGCAATATAACTAAATTGAAGAGGTTACAAGAGAAACATAATTATGGGCATACTAAAGAAGTCAGAAGTTTGATCAATTTTAGGATTCGTGATTTCGAAACCCTTATTCGTAACACAAGATCAAATTAACATGCGGTGTTTAGATTATATTGAGAATACGCAGATTAGATTTGGCTTGATAGAGCGCACTTTACAATGTCACTTGTGTAATAACACAACTCCGTAATTTCGCGCTTATCCTTTGTCGTTGGAGTATCCGAGAGGTGAAAACGAATTTGACGCTTGCGGCAAATTACAAAAAAGGGATCGTACAGCGAAGCGGAAATTGTTTTGTAGGTGTGAAGCTTGTGAGAAACTATGTGAGAAACTTGTTTTTGTAGACTTAAGTACAATTTTTATAACTACGTAATTAAGTAATTACGCGAACGAAATTACCACCATGTAATTATTCAAATTTCGTAGTGTTTTCTGTGACACGCTGCTATTTGCTTCAATACACAAAAAGAAAAAAAAAAACATGGCAGGCACGAATTTATGGCTCAGAATTACCACAGTGAACGATGTAGCCTTTCGAAAATTCCTGTTGTCAGAATTTCATTAGGGTGTGTGATAGGCTAGGTTTGTCTGCTAAGGAATGCCTCAAAAGTGCCTTCCAAGGAAGAGACAAGAGTGTGACTTAAACCTTAATTTTTTGTGCTTAACTCTGACGTTAATAGGTCATGGTAGTCTCTGAATGGGCCTTATTATTACATCCAGCCTATTTCTACACCGGGTGTTTTAAAATTTCGTGTCAACTGTTTCTTCGGCTATGTTTCAGGGCCTGCATCACTTGGGAGGTTTCGGCGTGATGTGGCAGAATGCGAGGAATGGAGGCCGCTTGATATTCCTCAAGTAGGTCGATGTGGCTATGATGTGTTGATTAGTCAGCTTAAAATTTTTATCTGACACATGGAGATTTTGGGCAATAATCATCTGTCCGCGTGAAAGCGCTGTTTGCATCTGTGATCTTTTGCAAAATGGGGAACTGGCTAGGCTGCTGTTCAGTGTCAAGGAAGCTGCGTGAGAAAGAAATTTCACTTACCTGTCAGAAGCAATTAACAGTGCCCGAAAATGGCAATTAAGTGTTGCTTCTGCCGCTTGCGCACGGTCTTCTTTTCCATTTTGTGATTCCTACCACGCTCGAAGCACTGCTACCGCTCTGTGCTCCACGATACCTTCCACACTGGACACCACGTATGCGAGGTAGTCTGCCGTGCATCACACGTGGCGGAAGCCACTCTGCACATCATCCAGAAAGCTGGTGACGAAGCATGTCCCGTTGAGGTACCGTGCTAACACTCCTCCATGGTCTTGCCAGCACCCGAGATGGGGGATACTGGCAGGTATGATGCTACGATTTGTTCTGGTTTGTCGTGGTTGAGAGTGTGTGAGGGAGGGGGGTGGTTGCGTGAGCAAGGCTGTTTACCAGTCATACTGAAAATTACCCTCTGCACCAGACGTCGTTATAGGCGCCGAAGGGTTGTGGTCGCGCTAGAAGGTCCAGCATACATCAAAGCTCCAGGCAGCACTGATACTTCTGCACTGGGAAGGGGCACGTACAAACTTGCCATTACGCCAGCAGCATCGCCCTTTGACAGTCTTGCCATCAAGCGAGGAGCTCTTTGGTATCATCAGGATGCCACGATCACCAGGAACATGCACCGCAACCTGCACCGGAACCACTGCCGAACAAAGCCTCCTCGCGCTCGGTCGGATCTCGCGCTTCTCCTTCTCAAGCTAAGGATTGGCTGTGTGCGCATCATCGAAAGGCTGTGCCGACAGGGCAGGGCAAGCCAATTCAAGTGCGTTAACTTCTTTTCAGATGAAACCCTCCTACACGTTTCTCTGAAACACCCAGCCCAAAACGCCGAAAGATCCCGATGGCGTGCGCCTTCAAGCTTTTCAGCCCCCAGACAGCTTGTCTTCAGGATCTGCTAATTCCATTGGGAGCGCAGTCCCTGCGCAACAGAACACTGATTTTTAGACTTTGAGGAGGACACTGATCTCCCCACTCGTGTATCCACATGAACACTAGATTCACAAGAAAGAGAGGTGACGGACAAACCTTGACTGCGTGCATCCCTGATTTCTCTCTGCCGCAGATTCGACCATTTTATTGTGTTCCACTATTGCCTCTTTTTATTGCGATATCAATTATGTTAACAATCCTGGCGAATTACCACCGTTATCGTAGCCGTCGCCGTGATGTTCCTTATAACGTTCAAGTGCTGGTAATGTCGCGGTCCGCGCGCCTTATGCTGTAGGTGCACCGGAAAGCATGCGAGGGTGATTGTAGAAAGATGGGCTGGGTGCGGCGGCGTCTTCTCGCGCGTGCAAGGGGAGAAGGTGGGGATGGTGCGCGCCGACTTTTCGCGCGCAAGGGGGTAGCGGGGAGCTGTGTGCACGCTTGGAGGGGGGATGGGGCTGGGTATACGCGCGTCTCCGCTTCTACTTGGGCCGTGGCAACGCATTGCGCGGCTGAGCTGCGGGCGGGCGTGCTTTATTTTGGAGGCATAATCTGTGGTGGCTTCGAAGGATAGCCAATCTGAGATAGTTGAAGGCTTTGTGTGCGCTGTTCTCACACGTCTTGGCCGTGTTGAAGCGAGAAGCACCAAGACGGAGAATTCGCTCGCCGCTGCAATTGCTCTACACCACGCCAGCGCTGTCACGCCAGCGAGATGAGTTCATGTTTGCCTGTGCGTGCGTGACGCCGTGCTTGGTAATTTATTTAGTAAGCGATTGTTTGCAGCAGTTTATACAGCTGATAAAACTACTAACCTATACTGCGTATGGCTGTCGAATTATTTGCTGT
This sequence comes from Dermacentor silvarum, assembly GCF_013339745.2. NCBI lineage: Eukaryota > Metazoa > Arthropoda > Arachnida > Ixodida > Ixodidae > Dermacentor > Dermacentor silvarum. The sequence goes on from NC_051161.1 coordinate 84,841,574, forward strand.
CGCAACGACTGCTTCGCATCACGTGAAACTGCGACTTTCTCCCTACCTCCGTTCCGTTTATCCCCCATTCGCATCACCCACGTCGGTATGGCATGCCACAGCTTGAGAAATCATGGATATATTTACCTGAAGATTACGTGTCTTCTGAGACTCTTTGGGTTCACCTTCGACTGCTGACTTGACAAGCACACCAACCTTTATCTGTCCCTAAAGCAAATGTCTGAAACTGCACCTATTCAAGATCTATCACTACTCACAAGCATGTCGTTCAGTCAGGCTTTCCACCTACCATAATTACGGAAGTGTTACCATGCCACTGTGTAGATCAATAGTACGCCTTGAAATGTATGGCATTGCTAAAAAGGCGCGTGTACCGTGCGCTGGCCTCAAGCCACTCACTTTGGTACACTTGGCTGCGCCCTCTATACGGTGGCTGTTTGCACAAATAGGCAGATCTCCGATCCATAATTTCATGCGCCTCGGCTGTGGCTTTTGTGAACCCTCAACTGAGCGCCTGCCCCCAATACAGTTTGGACCACAAGTCGTCTTCAACAGCTGCAGAACTTGTCGCGATACGGGGAGCTGTCCGCTTTGCCTCCTGCCTTATTCCGCGTAAGTGGACTATACTATCTGACGTTAAATCAACACTGCAAGCTACTGATTCCTTGTCGAGAAGAGGCCAGTATTATGTGTTAACCCTACGAGTAGTAGAGGTATTTGATCTTGCGCAGAGGAACGGAACCTTTTTTGTCTGCAGACGGATATCTGGACACTGGATTGGGCGGCCAATGGCTAGCTGATGCGGAAGCGAGAGCCACTGTCTCTAAAGCAGTCGACTCAAAGATACCGTATCGCTAAGCAATCTAAACTTTTTGTTAATTTCGCTCTTTGCGTCATTACACAGTAGCTTATCGGGCTCAACCACATCATCAGTACAGGCGCCTGCGGGAAATATACCCTGGCGGAACGTCTTGCCTCCCAGCTGAAGTCAAGTGAAGCCAAGCAAGTACATTTCACAAGATTCGCCTTGGCATTCCCTTCACTCGACGTTACGCCCATCTTATTAGCCACTCGGACAGCACAAACTGTGAACACTGCCAAGTGCCCGAGACTCTGCAACCCGTGTTTTGCGACTGCCCTCACTACGTGTCACAGTGGAAGACGCTTGCTTCTAATTTGGACGCAATGCGTCACCACACATTGCGGCCAAAAGCACTTACAAGGGCTGTTATGGACTACTTGCAGAGCACCGAAGCAGATTCAAGATTTTGAGGAACCCACAGTGTTACGAGCTCATTTTTGTACGCATCCATTCTTCATGTCTTCATCATTATCTCCCATTGCTCTTTTCAGTCCCCTATTCTTTTTACTCGGTGCAGAGTAGCAGCCCTGATCATACTATCTCAGGCCGACCTCTGCCATTCCTGTAAGAAATTATCGTCTCTTGTTGTGTTGACACTGTAGTACCATATTGTCGAGCATCTTCAAGCGACTGCTAAATGCGAGTTTCTCGGGTCCCGAGACGTGGGACAACAAATCGTGCGCTCGTCAATGACCGGTCTGGACTACGCAACCGCTGCTACGCTCCCCTTTGCACTGCCTAATGAAGCTACAGGACAATGGCGCGTTGCGTCGGCCGCCTCCAAGTTGACCTTAAAGCACAGCGGTGTCGTTCTTTCAATAGGATGGCGCCCGCACCTCACCAACGATGGCAATATACTCAGCCAATAACTCCATGAATTGCCGAGAAAAGAAGCTAGAAAAAATTTATGCAAGTTTAAAAGCACAGAGAAAGAAGTTCAGCTGTAGTTTATGCTGTGTCAGTAGGAAGGGTCGTTTTGTTATTTTTGCTCGAAAAGCGAAATTTCTAGGCCTTTATTCTGCGCCTGGGCGATGTTAACTGTGCATCAATGCACCTTGCTCGCAGTTTTGACGCAAGCCCTTACGAGACATACACGACGTGGACCATGGTTCTCGGCTTTACCGTCACCTGGATGGGCATGTACTGCGCCAGTCAGACACAGGCTCAGCGCTACACTAGCATCGGATCACTGAAGGGCGCCCGCAAGTGAGCCATCTACTGCTTTCCTGTTTCCATCTACAGTTTCCTGTTTTGAATGTGTCTCTCTGACTTGTTCAACTTCTTCCATATTTTCCCCATATATTTGAGTTCCGTATACCGAAGTTTTTGATTGATCCGATAAGCATGATTACAGGAAATTGACAAGGAAGGTACTTCTACCGAATAAAAAAAAAGGAAGACTGTTATTTGCGCAACACAGTTACAAGTCAATAGAATCCCGCATAACGGCAATTGTTGCCCTTATTCACTGTTTCTGCAGCCGACTGTACGAAAAGACGGTGAAACTCCTAATTTCATCACTAAATGCGGAATTTCTCGTTTCTATATTAAAACGCTCATCTGTATGAATATGCGGCTCCTCATATAACGTACTCTTAACGTGTCCACTTTTTGACATGTTTGCGAAGACACCTGAAAATGATATTTCATACAATTGTTAAGAAACAGACAAGATGAAAATACGAATTGCTGCCCGATAACCGTGATATCTCTCTTATGAGATTTTAAAATTGAAACTAATAAATCGCGTACAATTGGGGTATATAAAGGAAAAGTTAACACATCGGAGAATTAAGATGGTAGAGAAAAGGAAAACAGCCAAAATTAAGAGCATATGTTTTGCCACCTAACTGTATATTTTATTTTGATCAAAGAGTAAATCTAGCTGAGAGAACGCAATAACTATGGTACTCGCTGCACATAATAAATCTCATGAACCTGTACTTCAACAAATTCAGGACAGAAACAGCAGTTGTAGTTGTTTCACGGAAAGGGACTCTTAAGCTAATAAAAAATGTCGCTAAGATTGCAGATACCTAAATAAAAACCTCCAGCTAATTCCATAAATTAAATAATACTCTGATACAGGAACCCTCCTGTAGGGCGTGCTGAAGTAATATGCCGCCACCGTTGCCAAACGCTATTTTTGGTTCACTTTATGTACTATTAAAAACGTTCCGTCTTCTGAGTTACTGACAGGAGTGTATGGCTGCTAGCAGCGCATCCCCAATATAGTTCGCTTTTGAGAGGTATTAGGAAATTTCTTTTGTGTTTCACGGTTATGAACACTGAAACACCCTGGCTCCAATATAGACTTGTACATATTTTCGCAGTGACGCTTAGAGGTTTATGATTTCACAGAGCTCTGATGCTGAACATTCCGGGCATGGCGCTAAACGTGTCGATGGCTGTGCTATCAGGGCTGACCCTGTATGCCGTATACGGGCGCTGCGATCCGAGGCTCACGGGTGAAATCCGCAAGGCAGACCAGGTAAGGCATGGCTCTTCATTCAAATGGTCACTCGAACATCGTTACCTAAAATGGCAATCTATAGTGTTTGCACTGGGTCACTGGTTTCTAACGCCTCTTGTCTGAAGACCCTAGCTCGTCATTTGCGCCTGTGAGTATCAACGAGGCAAAGGTGTGCCACAAAATCTCGGAGGCATCCACTGTAAGTCGACCACGGCACTGCTATAAACGACGCGAGAATAGAGCGCTGCACTAACCACAGAGGCTTTACCATAACGCGTATAGTATCCGCGCCTTGCCGGCGCTAGTTCGTTTCACGCACACGTTAGTTTACCAAAGTCTACCTGATGTGGAGATTGATAAGAAGGAGGACGTACGTCAGTGCTACCATATTGCCACGTAGTAGTGACGGTGAAGAAAACAGTCGCAAAACTGTGAATGACGAATTGGACTTTTTATTGGGCGAACCTGTACCCACAAAAGCAAGCTACACTCGAAGCACAACGATAGCGGAGAACACAGCCGGCGATCGTCGAAATCTGATCAGCGGCGAAACACGTCGGCTTTTATACATGAGTAATCGAAGGTTCCAAAGTAATCCCTGGTGCCCGTGTGTCTTCCAGAAAGTACTAGACAATTCGCGTCGCTCATACAATCATATTACATAAGCGTTGGTGACGACAGACAACGGATAGAAGCGTCGATAACGTTCGAGAAACTTCCGATACATGCAAGTGCATCCTGTGCCGAGCGATGACGTTTAATGTTTGTTAGCTGGTGAAAAGCGGTCACCGGTGAAAGATAAACAAGTACATGTGTCAATATGCAAGAGAAACCTGACCTAGCAATTGCAAGTTCTTCAGTTGCAGGTTTATTTTTCATCACGGCGATCGAGTGAACTTACGAGGTGGGATTGCTCCCATACCAACAGCGAAAGTGTTAAAAGAATATAAGCATGACACGAGATGCTCTTTGATAAGCGTGGTGTTCTGGCACTATGTGTAAATGGATCAGGCCAATATTGCACGGACCGTTTTGGGGGTGAAAACAGATTACCCGCTCCTTGAGAGTTCTGCTTTTGTGACTCAACTGATCAGTTGATTTCGGAAGCGAGACACGCAAAAATAGTAACTGTATAGATGGCTTGCACCGACATCATCGTAGCCGCCATGTTGGTGCACCAACACGATGATAAGCTGGGTCCGTAAAGTCACGTGAAAGCTTTGAATAAGATGGATTGGACTGAAGTGCTCGTAGTCGCCATGTTGGTGCCCCAAAACGGTGATAAGGTGGATGCGTGACGTCATGTGAAAGCTATCAATAAAAGACAGCTGAGGTATATCTCGAAAAAACGTTGTAGACACGCAGAAGTTGCACTATTTCCGGCTAGAGACCACAGTGACTGCCGCAGCAAGCAGACACTTGCTTACACGCCTAAAAGAGGAAGTGGTGGTGGGAACATCCGGCTGCTGGGTTTCGAATTACGCAATGCAGTGGGAGAGTTCTGTAGTAAGCAACATCGGCCCTCCGGTGTAGTTTTTTCTCCTAAGCCCGTGAGAGGACCCTAGCATGCAGTACCCAATTTGGAGTCTGAAACGATTGCTGCTGAAAGAGATAGTTCCACGAGGACTGCCATAGACACAAATGCTATTTTTTACACTCGTGTTACTCCATTCTAAGTGAAAAACAATTATATTACCATCCCTTCACTTATCCAGTTGTATAGAATAATATACGCACATTAAAATTAGATTTATTGTCGTGTTTTACAGCTCATGCCGTACATAATACAAGACCTGCTCCACGAGTACCCCGGCCTCTGCGGTTTAATGGCGGCTGCTGTCTACAGCAGCTCTCTCAGGTGAGGTTTCTAGTAGAGGAGGGCAAATATCAGTTTTTTCTAATACGAATTGAATGCCAATAGTAAGTATCGAATATGCAATATTTAAACGCAGACGCATATAATTACAACACGAATATATATTTCGGTATAATTAGAGACTATTGCCTCTATTGACTACTGCAAGAAAGACAGTTAGCTGTCAGATAACAAGGATCAGTTTAAAACTCAAGATCACTATTTGTCGCTAAAAGAATTGTAACAGTAGCACGTCAACATCTTTAGAGCCTGGTTGCAAACAAGCTTTGACTGCTCTATGAGAAGCTTTCCAAAAATACAAAATAAATGGTTGCCAAAAAAGATCAAAAGTTGTAAAAAAAAAGCTGCTGAAGAACTTGTATTTCATAAATAGATGTAAAAGGGCCCGTTGCAAGAAAAACGTCACTAGTGGTAGTATAAAATATATCCAATTGCTATCTGACTATAGGCCGGCTTCCGGCCACGGCTGCCGCATTTCAATGGGGGCGAAATGCGAAAACCCCTGTGCACTTAGATTTAGGTGCACATTAAAGAACCCCAGGTGGTCCAAGTTTCCGGAGTCCCCCACTACAGCCTGCCACATAATCAGATCGTGGTTTTGGCATGTAAAACCCCATAATTATTAAATAATAGACCGGGTATTTAACATTGCCCTCTTCAGAAACACATCACGCGCATGCATCCAGCCTTGAAGGAGCCGCTACTAAGCTGCCTCCTTGTCTAACGCAAAAAATAAAAAAAAGCAAAAAAGAAAAAAAAAACGCGATCGCTGGAAACTAACCGGTAGGCAAATATTTGAAGTTTCGAATACGAGTTGAATATTACACTCTGACTATTTGTATTCGTATTCGAACTGAAACTATTCGGTAGACAAAATATTCGGCATATTCGAATATTTGAAACTAACCAAATATTTCGCAACAACCTACGGTTAAATCTTGTGGCTGTTCTTCCACTGCTAAACACAAAGCTTCGCCAAGTATCAGAATGCTAAATGACCGAATACAAGCAAACATCGCAGGTGGTCATGTGCTCTTGCCGGGAAACCAAAACTAGAATGTACTAGATTGGGAGAGTGGGTTCAATGAAGGATCCCCGCTGAGGCTTTTTTCATTGAAAAGTTGGTGGCGCCACCGTCGTTTTCTCCCGAATAAGCGGTCCCGCGCTCCGGCCGGATGCTTGTCGCGTCGAAAACCCTTCCGCAGGTGCATGGAGCTTCGACAGGCGGATACTCGGTGGCGGCAACACTGGTGTTATTCCCCACTGCTCTTTTGTAAATAAAATGAAAAAACAGCGGCGGAAAGAATGCAAACAATGCACCAACGACGGTGCATCGAGCAGACGACAGCTACTCAGCCCGTGAGCTTGCCTCAGCCAATGAGCGCTGCCGAAACAGCCGGAGCCAACGTTTATTGGCCAGAGATTCAGAATAAGGAGACGGCAGCCCCGCCACAATTTCCGCGTTTTTTGCTTCACCCTCAGCACTTGCCAAGCGTCCGCTGGACCCACTACCCCAATCTAGTACCACGGCCGCGGGATAAAAAAAAAAAGAAAAGGTGCGGCCTGCCGCGTCGGGCGCGCTGCTACGGGAGCGAACGTGACGGCCGTAGTTGCACTGCCCGCCGCTTGGCTGGGCCGAATGACGCTAGCTGACATGGATGGAACGCGTCGGCTTGCACGCACGACGGCGTTCCAAGCGCGTTCCTGACGTATTTGCTATGCCGATGCCAAACAACAGCCCCCGGCGTGTGGCGCCGCGGCGGATCACAGCGTTTTCGATGCGCGCGGCAGGCCGCACCTTTTTTTTTTTTTATCCAGCGGCCGTACTAGTACACTCTACCAAAACTAAGCTTGCATTACCCATTTTGTTTCTACATTGGTTCGAAATCTCCTGTCGTTGCCCCACTTGGGGAAACTTTGTGTTTAGCAGTGGAAGAACAGCAACAAGATTTCACAGTAGGTTGTTGGGAAATATTTGGTTAGTTTCAAAGATTGGAATATGCCGAATATTCTGTCTACCGAATAGTTTCAGTTCGAATACGAACACAAATAGTCAGAGTGTAATATTCAATTCGTATTCGAAACTTCGAATATTTGCCTACCCGTTAGTTTCCAGCGATTGCATTTTTTGTTCTTTTTCTTGCTTTTTTTAGCGTTAGACAAGAAGGCAGCTTAGAAGCTGCTCCTTCAAGGCTGGATGCATGCGCGTTATGTGTTTCTGAAGAGGGCAATGCTAAATATTTGTTTTCCCGCTCAAGAAATTCTCACCGGATGTGTTGAATAAAAGTGGCAACCGCAAAGGCGCCATCACGTTGCTAGGACTTATCTTTGTGGCGCTAAACATATTCAAAATATTATGAAAGAACAATCGAAAACACGTAGCACGTACGTATGGACAACGTGTAAAGACCATTCCGTATATTTTTCAGAAAGATTTGGTGCCTCTTTGGAAATCGTTGATGCAAAATTTAGGGTGAGGGAAAGGCTGCATTTACAGGCGCCTGAACTAGAATGCGCCACCATACTGAGGTAGGATTGACTTAGATTGCGACGAGATCGCGAGCCTCGATTTAATCGAATCTCGTCATCTGCACCTGAACAGAGTAGCAACTTGGTGTCGCCACTGCGGTTGCTGATTTCAATGCAAGGTTCCATTGGGGAGCTTTTCTTCTAGTTGTTTATATGAACTCCATGTCGTATCATGCCACTTCTCTCGCGAAGCGAGATGCGTGCCGCGTTGCTTCGATACGTGCAAACTTTGCATTGCAGTTGCGTTGTATTCCACCAGGTGTCACGACATATCGCAGTTGCATCGCATCGCGCGACCGGTCAAGGGGTGTGACATGTGCGCCGCGTAGTCTCAATACCTGTGTTTACTCTTCGGTGCACGTTATGGTGCCTCCTGGCGAGGTACGAAAGCGCTGCTGAAGAACCGAATCGTAGAGCTGCGCGCGCGGCCGCAGTCAAGCAACGTCGAGCTCAACAGACCGCGATGCAAGCAGCACAAGCCGCAGCTCGCTGTCGACACCGGGCGGGCAGTTCAGTTCTTTCTCGAGGAAACGACGCAACAGACTTCGCCGCGAAGACTCTTTAGTGCGTGCTGCCGAAAATGGAGCGCCTGTGGCGTCGCTCCTCCAGCTTACGCAGTGACAGCGCTGCGTGTGCCGCGCAGGACGGTGACTTTTTGTCCGTGACATTCTTGCTGATGCTGAAGTGAGAGCTAAATCATTGATGCAGGATACTTCGATTGCGTCGATCGTCCAGCTCACCTACGCGTCTTTCTAATTATCTTGTTAATCTGAAAAATCGATACAGCAATTTGGTTCCACCACGGACCTATTTAATCTCACTGTTCGACCAGAGCGAACAATGAAAGGCCCAAATGCCGAATTTCGCTGTCCCGTTAAATACTCTATCAGTAGTAATAATAATGAAATTAATATACTACTACTACAACTACTACTACTACTACTACTACTACTACTGCTGCTACTACTACTACTACTACTACTACTACTACTACTACTACTACTACTACTAACAACAACGACAACAACGACAACAACAACAACAACACGTCTCCCGCAAACCACGCAGCTGCAACCTGAGCCCTGTGACGCTGGCAGTTAGTCGAGTCCGTTTCAAACATGAACCGTTTTTACTATTCTGTAGTGAACATTCTTACAAGCACAGCTCTACGTGAAGTTTTCGTCGTCTCCAACAAGTCCAGCAACACAATATATCAGCTTTAAAGCTACTGCTACTAATTAGGCCCACAGACCAATGGCTGAAGACATGGTTTGTCTCGAAGACGAAAGAACCGGGGCTAGGGAAGAAACAAAAATTTTTCCTTGCAGCTCACTTCTTATGTACTCGATAGTATCACAGCACCCGGCAATAAGAACCAACTAGAACGGGCAGGCCTCTGTTTCTGCGATCGCAAATGGGAGACGAACATAATTCAGTCGAATGTAGTAATTACGCCTCTAAGAGATGACATCACCTTGAAGCAACTGCAGTCTGCATTTTTCAGCACGCTCTCATCCGGATACAACGCCCTAGCGGCTGTGACGTGGGAAGACTTCCTGCGCCCTTGCCTAAAAACATCTGAATCATCTGCTCTCCGGATAACTAAGCTGACAGGTAGGTCGCAGCTAGGAAGCACTTCATACACTAAAGAAATGTAACCTCCGTAAACTCTTATTTCCAGCGGCTACGTACGGACTTCTTTCTATGTCTATAGCCTTTCTTGTCGGAACTATGGAATCCATCATGCAGGTAAGCATGTTTCCAATGTGTGTTATTTAATTGGTAAAATAATCTGCAACGTCAATTGTCTATGCGCTTCGATAGGAATTGCGTTGCAATACTCAGAACGGTGTTTGAAATTTATTACGTATTGAATGTCCTCACAGCAGGCCCGTAGCTAGGTAGGGAGTCTACCCCACCCCCCGATATTTTGAACTTTTAGTGCTTTGCCGAAAATAATTACTGAAAAATAGGTGCTTTCCTCAAATAGTCAAGGCTTCAGTAAATGCCCCCCCGACCTCCGAAAAAAAATTCCGGGCTACGGGCCTGCCTCACAGTACATGCTTGATTAAATTAGCCATCGCCTGAAAAGTGCGAGTATGTTTTGTATTGCTTACCCTCCCTCTGTTCCCCTACCGAAATTTATTCTCACACTTGTAAGTGCCTACACACCTCAGTCAACATTTTGCAAAAAGTAGACTTTTGAGGTCACCGCACGTTGTAGAAAGCAGATTTTTTGTATGAATTTTACAAATATATATATATATATATATATATATATATATATATATATATATGTTTTGAAAACTGTGCCAGTAACTAAAGTTGATGTGGTTCAGAAATTTTACTCTTTTACATCTGACATATTTTCGAATTCGTAAACCAAAGCGTTGTGATTGGAATTCGAAACAGACACGTTTCCTAGTGGTGAAATGTTTTGCTTAAGGTTAAAAGCCCTCACAGGTTAAATAAATCATCGAGGTGACGACAGAAAGCCAGGAAAACTCGTCGTCCTTGAGCGGGGCTAATTTTGTTTGCTAACGCAGGCTGTCTCATCGCTTGGAGGTGCCCTGACTGGCCCGCAGGTGGCCATCTTCGTTTTGGGCTTGCTTGTTCCCTGCGTCAAGAAAAAGGTAAGCGGAAGCCAACACGACATGTAACGCTGACGAAATGCTCACCAAACAACGCGCTCAAGTGTAGTCGGCATTCGTTGCAAGTACCATCTACTGAGCTACTACAATTGATGTCGCATATTTCTTTTTTTTTTGTCTGGCGCTAAAGTTTTACAATATAGTCAGCAATACCTTTCTGTCCATTGTGAATAGCATACTCATCGAGGAGCACGACAGCATGCGGAGGTTGCTCATCCTCAGGCATTTTTCGTCTCGTGGGCGATATGCCGAAAATCAATGTTCCTGTGTTCTTTAACACACGAAACCATACTGGGCCTTCTTTGTTCGCGAATGAGCAATAACATGATTTGTATCCCTCAATGTGCTAAGGCTCTGATTAAATATATTGCAGTAGGCAATAGACCGCGGCTTACAGTCGAGCTAGAAGTGCATCGGTACTGTAAATGAGGAAATGGAAGACCTGGGGATTGGTTGGCTTCATAGGCAGCTACTTCTATTCGATCTCATAGTTGTGATGCCAATACAGTATCTAGGCATTTCTTTTCTTTGTTTACTTTTAAAATATGGAGCCGTATTCGCAAAAGTTCTTGTTCGGAAGTGCTCTTAGACAATGGCTGATGGCCTTCGCTAACATTAGGTATATCACCATGATCGACTCGAATTTGCTCGTATGAGCAATTATAGCATAAGAACGTTTTGTGAATACAAGCCTTTGATCCGTATTCACACTTGCAACACCAGGGATTGAATTCAGAAAGCTCTTTGTTCGTAAGCGATCTTTGCCATTGGCTGGCCGCCTGGGCTAGTATAAGGTCCAGCATCAGGATTGGCTGGAATTTTCTCTTAGCGAATCTTAGTGTTAAGAGCATTTTGAGGATACCAGGCCTGTTTATTACGAATAATGAAGAGCGAAGCCTTTTACAGTGTTTAGCAGACGAACATGCTTACCAGACTATAGTTTGTTTTCAGGAAGCTCAATATTTCCGTCTTTAAAGGAATATGTCGCTCCCACTGGGCCGGCTAACGACAAAAGGAATTCTGGTTATTTCGACCCCCCTACGAAAATGCCCAACTAGGTGATGTAGGTTCCTGAATGAATGAGTGAGTGAATGAATGAATGAATGAATAAATAAATAAATAAATAAATAAATAACTAAATAAGTAAATAAATAAATAAATAAATAAATAAATAATAAATAAACCTAGTGGAGTCTCGTGATGCGATTCTGCATAATACGTTTTTCGGGATAACACGTTTCTTTTTCTTTTCTCGATAATACGATTTGGTTGGATAAAGCATTGGATGATACGATTGTCGGATGATACGCTTTACTTTGCGGTTTCCGTGAAGATCCTATCAACGAGATTCCACTCTAAATAAAATAAATAAATAAATGAATAAATAAAAGATTGAGCCAGTTCCACGCTTGTGAAATCTGATGAAACAGCGGAGCTCTGCCAGCGTGGGTGTATAGCGTAGTGGGCATGTCGCTCGCCTTCAGACCGTGAGTACCCGGGGTAAAATCCCGCCTTGCCAGGAAAGCTTATATTGTTCTTTTCTTTCTTTTTTTCTCTCTTTTTCTCTCTCTATTTACCCGCCGTGGTTGCTCAGTGGCTATGGTGTTGGGCTGCTGAGCACGAGGTCGCGGGATTGAATCCCGGCCACGGCGGCCGCATTTCGATGGGGGCGAAATGCGAAAACGCCCGTGTACTTAGATTTAGGTGCACGTTAAAGAACCCCAGGTGGTCCAAATTTCCGGAGTCCCCCACTACGGCGTGCCTCATAATCAGAAATGATTTTGGCACGTAAAACCCCATAATTTAATTTTTTTCTCTCTCTATTTCCTTTTTTCTCTTTCACTCTCTTAATTTCTCTCTCTGTCTTTCTTTCGCTTTCTTTCTTTTCCTCTCTCTCGCTCTCATTTTCTCTTACTCTCGCCCATAGCAAGTTGTGTTACAATCGTCGGCGCATTGCAACCATATGGTTCCCATAAATGCATGCTCTGCAAGCGTGGGTGTATAGCGCAATGGTTATGACACTCACCTTCGGACCGTGGATACCCGGGCTTGAATCCCGCCTCGCCAAGAAAGTTTATTTTAAACTGGCGAACATTTGCTACTTTGACAGTATCTATCTAGCCGCCTACGTCTTTGTGCTCTCATGGTCGTTTCGTTAACTTGGTGTGTACCAAAATTGGCATACAATGACAAGAGCATATGACGAACATACGTGATATGTCATGACATAAATATCATGACTTGCGTATCATGTAGGTCATGAAAGAGCCGCCTAGGTCTTGGTGCTCTCATGGTCGTTTCGTTAACTTGGTATGTACCAAAATTGGCATACTATTACAAGAGCACATGACGAACATAAATGATAGGTCATTACATAAATGTCGTGATATGCGTGTCATGTAGGTAATAAAAATGCATGTAGGTAATTACTCAGCAAAAAAGATTAACACTCAAAAACCCCCGAAATGGGTTCGGACGTGGGTACTAAGTAGTGGAAACACTAAAGGATGCTGGCAGACGTCATACTCACGAGCATGGTCACCAAATATGACAATGACTCAGCCAAAAAATATTAACTCTTTAAAACCACTAGAATGGGTGCGGACGTAGGCACTAAGTGAAAAAAACAACAACTAAAGGATGATGGTAGAAATCAGTCATGACCATGACCGATCAAAAATGACGATGACCCATCGAAAAAAATGATCACTCAAAAACCACTGAAATGGGTTCGGAGTACGTGCATACTAAGTGAAGGAAACACTAAAGGATGGTGGCAGAAGTCATAGTAATGAGCATGACTGAGCCAAAATAACACTGACTCAGCGAAAAAAAGATTAACACTAAAAACCAATGGAATGGATTCCGATGTGGTACTAAGTAAAGGAAAAGGCTAAAGGTTGATGGTCGAAGTCATTGTCATGAGCATGACTAAGGCTTTCGCCTTAAAGTCTCTTAGGTGTAGCTAAAGGGACTCCTGAGGGCTCATGGCATGAATGTCATAACATGCGTTTCATGTAGGTCATGAAAGAGCCGCCTACGTCTTGGTGGTCTCAAGGTCGTTTCGTTAACTTAGTAGGCTCCCCGGACACTGCTTGCATAACATAGATGCCCACAGGGCGTGGGATCTGCCAGCTTTTTGTTTTATTGATTTCTTTATTTCTGTCACTCCCTGTCTGTATCTCTTTATTTCTCTCTCTGCGCCTCCTCTCCTCCTATGCTCTGGTTTCACTCTCTCCTGGCTCGGCAATGCTGCGCACGACAACGAGACCAACCTAGGGAGGCTGTAACAGCCCCGCTGTAAAAAGCTTAGCCTTTAAGACTAGAACGCGACAGCGTTATGGGGACCCGTTCGCATCGCAACGCGTGGCTGTAGGTCTGGTAGAAATGCTGGAAAAGATGGTTTGTGTTTGAGCTTCCTCGTAGCAGAAATAGATTTTCTCGTACATTCAAATTACAATCCGACGCCGATTGGTAAACAATCCAACGGCGAATCCGACGCCGAATGGTCAAGTCGTACTTCACCATTTTCCTGACGGATTTCACTGTGAGAAATTCAATTTTTGTTCACCAAAACCTTGCATCACGTGGAGGGCCTGCGGGGTTGGGGATGATTTTCTGCGCCACCTGCATCGCACGCCGGTTGCCGATGCCGGATTTTGTGCGACACGGGGCCCTTAACGCTGTCGCGTTAAAATGAGAAACGACCCTAATCTTTGACTTAGGTACCTGCTAGTGGCACTCGCACCTCGGCGTTGGTGTACCCTGGTGTAGGGCGGGAAACCGAACTCGGAGGAGCGAGCGAACGGAACTGGCTGAAAACCGCCACGCTCAGATGATCAGGCGAGGAGGGCGCGACGCGTAGCCCCCTAGTGGATGGCGCATGAAGCGCACTTTACGCGCTCCTCCGCCGCTGACGTGAGAGCATGTGACGAACGCTGGCGCGCGCGAGTGAGCGACGGAGCAGGTGCGCGCCGGGAGAGGTGAAGCCAGAAAAGAGGGAATGACGTCACCCCTGCGCTGTGTTAGGCAGGCGTTCACGCTGGGTCAGGTGGTGCGTAGCTCTAATTAGTTCGTTTTTATTTTATTGCGATAGCAATTATATGGACACTTCAACCGGATTCTTGTCGTCGCCGTCGCCGTCGTCGTCGCCGTCGCCGTGAGGTTCCCTATAGATAAAATCTTCACCGCGTGCCGTATGCCCGAGCGGAAGCGTGCGGGGACGCGCGCTATCACGGAGAGCGAGCGCACTCAATCTCCCACGCGCAAGCAAGGAAGCGGGAAGCCAGCGCCGGAGGGAGCGGGGAGGGGGGGGGGGGGGGCGCACTTCCACTCTGCCAACAACCGCGCTCGTCGCTCGCCCGCATCGTCTCTTATCTCCACACGGCTCTGACCTTTATGCGTCGTGCATTCGCCGCTCAGTTTCCGTTGAAACGATAGACCGCACGTACCTTCGCCGCTGCGGCGTATCCACTTGCTGCCAGCGTTTTGACAGTCGTTGTCTGCCGTCATTCAGTGTGATCTATTCATGTTTGTTTGTGCGTGCTCACACCACGCTTGTTCATTCAGTTAGTAATAGTCGGGCCACATTTTCCAACGCACGCTACACATGCAATGCTGCCCGGATCGGCAGTGCAGCGCTACAGGTGTGTCCCTTCGCACGCGCTGCCCACGGGAAGCGCTTCTCATCAGCACCACCGTTTCACACGCGCCTTCTCGCGGTCCTTGAGTCTCTCTTCATGTCGGTCTACTAACGCCGCAGCACACCTGTTTACTTAATCAGCTCATGTTTACTACAATTCATATTGCTACCAAAGCCGCTCACCTTACTTCGTATGACATTGCTGTGTTGCTATCGCATTCATTGCTTCGCCCTTAGGGCGAAACTGTGACATTTTTTAATTAGTAATGAGCGAGTACACCTGATTTAAGTGAGACGTCACTGATGACGTCACTTCTGGTCTTGGAGTGTCACGGGAACCTGTACTGATGTGGTGGCAATCTAAAATGTACGATTGTTTGTTTTGATGTACGGCAAATAGACTTTACTTAATTCTTTATAATTATTCCTCTCAATTAACTAACTCAATTTGTAACTAAACGTATGCTCTGATGTCATATCTATCATCAACCATAAGTAGAACCGTCGATATCTACTTGTTTTTGTTTTTTTATGATTCATTTTTAATTTCGTCCGACCACTGTGGCACACCTGAAGTCGGCCCCTAACCAGAAGTTGCTGCGCAATAAACAAGAGGGTCAGTTGGTGCTCGTGCCGCTAATAAATAAATAAATAAATAAATAAATAAATAAATAAATAAATAAATAAATAAATAAATAAATAAATAAATAAAAAGGAAATGCTATAACTTGAACGATGCAGCCAGGCGATTGGTACAGAGCAGGGAGAGCTTTTGCAGGGCGTCTTCTCTGGAACCGCGGTGGCGCTTTTGCTCACCGGCTGGATGGCCCTGGGATCTATATTGTACCCGCGGAAGCACCACACTCTGCCCACGACGACGGCGGGATGCTCGCATTTCAACAAGACCATCACATCAGGATCGTACGACCCACTTCCCCGGCCAAGGTTGGTAGGCCGTAGGGCATGCGCACTGAGCTATATAACTTGCAGCGAACGATAACGAGGCAAAGTGAGACACTACCACACAAAGTGCGCCCCCCCACATACAGGAACCATGTAGTATTGACCCTTTTCTCGGCGCTCCCGCGGGCGCTTCCATGTTTGATCACGTGGTGACGCGTCCACTGCTTGCCTGAGCTGCCTCTGTTGCATCCGTGTTTTCAAAGGAAACGCGTGACACCGGTGCGACGCAGCAAACCTCTGTTTCGACGCCTAGCATACACGGTGACTCTGTGGGCGACACGAAGCTTTGGCCACAGCGTCAGAGAACATGTACGTGCTTTCAGAGCGGATTACGCCTTGTCCAAACGGCGCGAGCAGCGTATACGGTGCTTGTACTAAAAGCGGGCCTAGAAATGTATTCGAAGGTGTCCAAACTCTCCGCTTATGAATTAAACCAGGATCGGCGTGCTCTTCGTTCTTTATTTGGCAAACATTTTGAATTGCAGCGGCTTGTCATGTTTCTGACTCAGTAATGTTCCTCGGTATGGTCACTATCAGATTTTTTATTTACAGCCTAATCGCTTGCGGGTGTGCTCTGCTGCTATAGATTTCTTCTTGCGGCGCACAATGCTTGGAATGTAAATGTTCCGTACTTTGTGGTAGCTTGTAGCAAAGACGTATTATCGCTAATGCCTCGCTTACTCTGTGGACCGTCACGAAAAGTTCAGCTTCCAACATTGGTGTCTTGTCGGTGTAGTCGCCATAACACATGCTTCGGCACATTGATTCAAGTCTGCGCCAATTCACTTATTATTGATACGTTGGCGATCGCGTGGGCGTAAGTTTACGTGCGAGTAGGGGAGGATGCGTGTAGATAACGTGCGAGAAACTTACTATGGCAGTAAGCGGCGCTACTTCCTTTTGTAACGAGTGGTACTCACTCTAAAGTCCAGACGTTCCGGAGTTGAAGTCCTTTCCAAGGTTGATCCAAATGGTCGCGAAGCTTCGGGCGAAAAGCGGTTCAGAACGAATTGTCACCGACATCAGCAAGGGTGGTTATGGGAGCAGCGATTGAAGCGCGACTATGTTTGGAGGGAACAAACATTGCGAAAGAAAGCGATGCACAGTTAGATTTATTCAATGAAAATAAAGTTCCTAATCGATTTTATATACGCATGGCGAGAAAACAACAGCTCCAATTTACTTGATCATTATCAACAAATACTTTTTTTCAGCGCCCACCGTAAGATGCAATGCAATGCAGCTCTTGAAGTGTGCAGAAAGGGGCATTCGTAAAGTTCACCTGTTACAATACGCCCCCCTCACATGTTGTGTTGCTTTGCTTTTAGACGTTTGTCTGAATTTGGTGACGCGTGTAGTTTCATTGTTTCATAATCTGTTGAGTCAAAAGTAGTGAGTTGCGACCGCCAGATAATTGTTCACGTTAGTTGTTTTCGTGGGAGAGCGCTGGCCGACGGGCTTGGCGTCCGACGAAAGGACGAGCACTCTACGCCCAAAGCGTTCGTCGTTCTCCAAACAAAGTATGTTCTGCGCAAGGGTGCGGTTTCGACACCCGTATGGCTGAACTTTTCCTGCATCGGTTTCCACGCTGAAAGCTCGAAACGCCCATCAGGCCGAATGGCGGGGCATTTAAATATACAGCTCTAATGGCAGGCCCCCGAAAACAAATTTCTCGCCTTTGAGAACAAAATGACGTCACTTCTGTTTTTAACGGATATGGCACCACAGTATTTTTTATTCCGCCGGAAGTAATCACTCCTCACACAGATGGCGCTAAGCCCCTTGAACCGCCGATAAACCGCCATGTTTTGAACGTATGGGCTTCTATGAAAGCTTCGCTACCAGGTGCATTTACCTTATCCTTTCTTTGGAGGTTAGCTATACAGCGCTGGCGCATGAATTATATGTTTTTGTATTCTCGAGGAAAGCCGAGCATCGCGAATGGCCGGCAACACAGGCAGTCCTTATGTAGCAGTGGTGACACAAGTTGATTCCATTCCTTAATATTTGAATCGCTATTTTTGCAGCTAACTACCGCACGTCTTCCCTTTATAGTTACACATTTTGCAGCATGAATTGGGCACAGTGCATTAGCGAACACCGAGTTGCATTCCCCGCAGCTGATCGCACAGTAGCAGGGCAGACGCAGTAATGGTTTCGTATTCGTGAGCATTCGCCGAGGCAACCTATGGCGCGTCGCCGAAAGTGCCATCTCGTTCCTCTAGAGCAAACTGCTCCGCGAAACGGGTGAATATGTGGCTGTGTCTCATTTTGTCTCGTTATCGTGTGCTAGAAGTGATTGAATATGAATCTCCGACTATCTACCCTTGTGAACAACGAGCTACTTCTGTATTTAGTACAGTACGTTGTGTCGTTCCAGAACACATCGCGCCACAGTAGTGACTACATGTTTCGTTCCTTCGGAAATTTTCCCCGCAATTCTATAGAAAAAAGAAGTTGCGTGATCCCCATCTCACTTTGCGCAGAAAATAATTTTTTCTTTCTTTTACGTATGAGTCAATAGCGCTCTTTTCTAACTTGTCATATCACATTTTCTTTAGATAGCACTGATCTGCCTTTTCAGGTGAAATTAAGCCGCACTTACTAGTTTGGCAAAATTGAATGACCAAGTAATTGAAAATTGGAAAAGAACATTTGAATTATGTCTTTATGACAGATGTCGTATTTGCGATATTGAAGCCGAGGAAGTTTGATCATGTCTGCGTAGCATAAATCCTAAGACTAGCTTCACTTCCGATATGCCTGTCCCCAGTATCTGTCAAAAAAGGTCGAATGTCGCCATGAACTGCTAGATGGAGGCTTTGGGGAAGCTGTTATGTAGAACGTCAGAGTACTTCACAATACATTTTAGTACATGAAACGTTCAGCTAGTGGTGGTAGCTTTAATATATCTGCCAAGCAGATACCAACACCAGTCGGCTTCAGTTACGCAAATGCAACATGCATTTAAATGCAAAAATAGAAAGGTAAATAATGAATGTTTTTATGACTTACCCGGACATTGCAATTTGTCGTGCAATACACCTAATCAGATAGTCCATTGAAACGAGAGTAACTGCAGTGTATTATTCATGCTATTTTACAAAAACTTCAAATGAAATCATAAATATATTATTTCTCGAAATTATGCAATTACAAGACATCATATACAGCCCTAGGCCCCATCGACCATGGCTGCCGTCAGGAGGTGTGACGTCCTGACCGAACTATACAACCACGACGTGAATACAACAGCAGAAAAAGCAGAAAAGGAACTCATTTCCTGATGAACAAAGATCTCACAATAACACCCCCGTCCCCTTCACACACACATGCACACACGCACGTGGTATAATCTGAGTACGTGTCGGAGCAACAGGGATACTATTACCACACGACTGCCTATCAATTTGACAGCGGCGTTTGAAAAACACGCAACTGCAAAATCATTACTGAAGTAAATACTAGCGCTGATATCTGATCTACAAGGATATATGAAAGAGCAAATGCTTGGGCATGTTGGTAATCCGTAGTAACAACGTCCGTTAGCGCACAAAGAAGAACACAAAACGAGAAGTAACGACGCGGACACGGCTGTGTCCGCGTCTTTCCTTTTAGTCTTCTCTTCTTCTTTGCGCGCTAAAAATGTTTTTACGAGCAGGAAACTTCTGAAAGAGGTGCCCTACATTCAAAGAGCAACCCGGCGCTGCGGCTAACGTTAAACAGACACTAAACAGAAAAAATAATTTGAGAAGCATAAGTATATTGGCTGCCTGCATTACCAACAATGTCAGTCTTGGCTTAACACGAGGAGAGATAAGCAAAAAAGACAAAAAAAAAGACGTGGAAACGAAAGGTGGGTAGCAATGCCACCTTGAAGTTACCGCGCCAGCTCAACATGACGTCATAGATTGTGGTAATACTCTCGACCCTAGCGAATCTTTTCATTGGAGATGATGGAAAACATTGTACTCTAAAGGTGCCTAAGCCTGACATTAAATTTCGTGAAGTATTACACATTTGCCCGAATACGAAAAAAATACTCCTAAACTGACGACGTCGCCCTGTGTACCACTGGTGGGGCGTGAAATTAAAAAAAATATCTAAGCTCGGCTTTCTTGTTCTTTTACAGTAATCAGCCTCTTCCTGTGAAACTAACAAAATTACATTTTTAAAAGAATGCTTCATAAGTGTTAGGAGGAGGAGGAATAAACATTTATTGCGGAACCAGCACTTTAAGATGGCCGGGCCTAAGCCTTCCATGAGGGGACGTCGAGGGCTTGCCTCGCCGCCGGCTCACGGGCGTGCTGGGTCGCCCAGGTTTGGTCGTCGAGGGCGGAGCTCCGCAGAGCCTCACGCAACCTCGACGAGAGGGTCGTGGTATTAATGTGTGTGTACTGTGCTGGGCACTCCCCCAGCATATGCGGGAGCGTAGCCGGGTGAGTGCCCCAGCACCGGCAGTTCGGGGTATTGTAAACTTCAGGGAATATAAGGTGGAGGCGGGCGGGTGAAGGGTACGTATTTGTTTGTAGCAGACACAGGGTGGTAGCCTGCGCCCGGCTGAACTTGGGGTGAGGTGGGGGGAAGGTTCGGCGACTAAGGTAAAATGCCTTAACGAGATCGTTGTAAGTAGTCAGACTGTCCCTGGTGTCCAACTCGTCTCCAGTGTCTCCGGCGCGGTTAACTAGTTCTCGCGCAATGGGTTGGGTGACCTCGTTGAGGTTGGGGAGGTGTGGGTGGACAGTGCCCGAGTGGGCCGGGATCCATGTCAGGGAGATCATGCTTTCTTTAGAGTGTGGTGCATGGCGGAGGATACTTGAGGAGAAATACGGCCTTTGCTGAAGTTAGTGACGGCTGAGCGAGAGTCACACACGATGATAACGGTGGGATCTAGAGTGGCCAGGGCGATGGCCACTTCTTCAGCCGTTTCGGCAGTGGGGGTAGTGACGCTGGAGGCGTGGTGTAGGACTCCATTGCGTGTGGCGACGGCCACAAATCGTGTGCCATGGGAATATTGGGCTGCATCAACAAATGTAACGCCAGGTACACGGCTTTTATGATTGCTCCGGCCCGAGCTTGGTGCCGGGCCCTGTTATATTCAGGGTGCATATTTCTAGGAATAGGGTCTGCGTGGATCCAGCTACGGATGTCAGTCGGGATCGATTATTTGGGGCCCTGCTGCTGATGGTAAGTAAAGCCAAGCGTAGATAGAATAAAGCGTCCCGTTTCAGTAAGGGTGAGCCGTTCAAGCTGAGAGCGTTGTTGTGCTTCAATGAGTTCGGCAAGGGTGTTGTTAACTCCTAGTTGGTTGAAGAGTTCAGTACTGGTGTAATGCGGGAGGCCAAGTGCTTGCTTGTAGACCCCTCGTATGAGGGTGTCGAGCTTGTTTTGTTCAGCCCGGTACCAGTTGAGGTACGCAGCAACGTAGGTGATGTGGCATATGACAAAGGACTGCACGAGGCGGAGAAGGCTCTCTTCTTTGAGTCCCCCTCGTCGGTTGGAGATGCGTTTAAGAAGACGTAGGGTGTTTTGAGATTGGGCGCAGATCTTGTTGAGAGCCAAGGCATTGGAGCCGTTGGTAGAGATGGTGAGACCGAGGACCCGGATACTAGGGACGTGTGGTATAGGACTGCCATCTTGAAGGCGTAAGGTGATAGAGTCACAGGGTCGGTGCTCAGATTGGTGTTTTGGAGGGCGTCCCCGCTGAATGGGCTTGTAGAGAAGAAGCTCCGATTTAGCCGGCGAACAGCGCAGTCTGGTCCCTTGGAGATAGGCTTCAACCGTGTCAATCGCCGTTTGTAGGGCTGACTCCACTTGACCATCGCTGCCTCGGTACGCCCAGATGGTGATGTCATCGGCGTAGATGGTATGGTTGATATTGTCGACTCGTTGTAGTTGCTGGGCAAGGCCAATCATGACTAAGTTAAAGAGCATGGGAGAGATAACTGAACCTTGTGGGGTGCCTTTGCTGCCAAGGGGAAGCTGGTCTGATCGTAAATCCCCGGCAGAGAGGGTGGCTGTGCAGAGGAAGTCACGGATGTAATTGTAGGATTGCTCTCCCAGGTGGAGGTGGGAGACCTGGTCAAGGATAGCTTCATGGGAAATGCTGTCAAAGGCTTGAGTGAGGTCGAGTCCGAGGATGGCTTTCGTGTTACGGGAATGGTCGTTTAGTACTTGATGTTTGAGCTGCAACATAGCGTCTTGAGTAGAAAGGTGAGGGCGAAATCCAATGATGGTGTGGGGATAGAGTTGTCTTCGAGGTGTGCGTTGATGCCTGTTAAGAAGGCGTGTTCCATCACTTTGCCTACGCATGAAGTGAGTGAGATAGGCCTTAGGTTGTTCAGGCTAGATGGTTTGCCAGGCTTTGGGATTAGGATAACGTTGGCAGTGTTCCAGGCAGCTGGGATGGCACCATTGCGCCAGCAATCGTTGATGTAGTCAGTTAGATGAGACACGGACTCGTCATCGAGATTGCGAAGGGTTTTGTTTGTGACCCCGTCTGGGCCTGGAGCAGAACGACCATTAAGCTTGCGAAGTGCAGCATGTATTTCAGATGCGCTGAAATCGGCGTCTAGTGTAGGGTTGGGATGTGAACTGATTTACTTTTTCTCTTCAGTGTCCTTTTGTGTGCTTCGTGTGCGCTTCCTCGCACAGCCAATATTTACTCTTTCCTTCTATGCAAATACCCTCTCCCCTTTTCCATCCAGTGGGGTCTACCAGATCTACCACGTCTCTTTCATGTGGTTCGCCTTCGTTGGATTCGTCGTGCACGTGGCCGTCTCTGTGGCCGTAAGCCTAGTTTTCGGTAAGCGTTTGTAATATATCTGTTCCACAGAATTTAAAAAAAATTAAACAACAGTATTGACGCTAAAACATTGCCAAATTATGGAATGAAGAACACTTTATAGCATTCAGTAAAGCTACACAGCGTACTTTTTTTTAAAGAATGTATGATGCAGTTTGCATTATGATGGGAAATGTTCAGCTCCTTTTACTTGTCTTCAAAAGTCTGAGCCATTTTTGCTACGCTGGTATAACGTTTGCAGTTGAACTTCATCGTGTGCAGTTGCTTAGCTGGTTTACTTGTTAAAAAAAGAAAAAAAAGGAGAACTAAGATATTTTGAGGCACATCTCAGTTTACATGGTGTCTAGAACCGCGTTTTTGATGAGCTTGTCCTTGTCCGAGGCGCGTGACGTGTCACAACGATTTGCAACTCCTTGTGTGCAAGCGCAATTGCTCACACAAAACAACCCAATCGGTGTATTTTCATGCTTTGTACATTCCGGTGCCTTATTTGCAGTAAAGTGAACGATGAGTTTAGAACTAAACATTTTCATCCTTTATACATCTTATTTTAATATATATATATATTTATTTATATATAAATTACGCATGCATTTCAGTAATAACTAGTGTTCATTTGACAGAGTGAATGTTTAAAGCTTTTGGATAAGCTTGAGTTTTCGACATTTCAGAGACCAGTGCCTCATTCTTTGAATTTGCCCGGCGCTCATCGTTGACTGTCAGTGCGAATGCTTGAGCGAAGTGTCACTGCGGAGGACAATTCGCTCCATGAAAATGCCGCGAATATTTAGGATGATGTAAGGATCAAAATATGCGTGGTGTACCTGCTATCATCAGCCAAGCTGTTAAAAAAAAAACAACGCTCGTTCAGTATACGCGATTATGAGACATATGATGGTCGGCCAAGAGTCCTCTTTCGTCACCAGTATATTCATCATCATCATCATCATCAGCCTATATTTATGTCCACTGCAGGACGAAGGCCTCTCCCTGCGATCTCCAATTACCCCTGTCTTGCGCTAGCGTATTCCAACTTGCGCCTGCGAATTTCCTAACCTCATCATCCCACCTGACTTTCTGCCGTCCTCGACTGCGTCCTCGACGACTTTCTGCCGTCAGCCTCTAGAATCTGTAAAGGAATATGTTTATCTAGGTCAATTACTCACAGGGGACCCTGATCATGAGAAAGAAATTTACAGAAGAATAAAATTAGGTTGGAGTGCATACGGCAGGCATTGCCAAATCCTGACTGGGAGCTTACCACTGTCGTTGAAAAGAAAAGTGTACAATCATTGCATTCTACCGGTGCTAACATACGGGGCAGAAACTTGGAGGTTAACAACGAAGCTCGAGAACAAGTTAAGGACCGCACAAAGAGCAATGGAACGAAAAATCTTAGGAGTAACGTTAAGAGACAGGAAGAGAGCGGTGTGGATCAGAGAACAAACGGGGGTAGACGATATTCTAGTTGACATTAAGCGGAAGAAATGGAGCTGGGCAGGCCATGTAATGCGTAGGATGGATAACCGGTGGACCATTAGGGTTACAGAATGGACACCAGTATATTATTGTGCACTTATTACGCGACTTGTTATCGTACAATAATAAATCAACGTTAAAATATCTGAATTAAAGGGGTGACTTCCAATATGAAAGCCGTTATGGCCCCCTCAACAGTTCTATTTCGGTTGTTTTCAGCGCGCTATATCATGTGTTCTAGTTTTGTCTGCACGTTACTCTTTTAGCGCGAAGTAAAAAAAAAAAGAGCCGCATGATATTGAAGATGAATATGCAGAAGAGAAAGATAATGATCAATAGCCTGGCAAGGGAACAGAAATTCAGGATCGCCAGTCAGCCTCTAGAGTCTGTAAAGGAGTACGTTTATCTAGGTCAATTACTCACAGGGGACCCTGCTTGATCACGAGAAAGAAATTTACAGAAGAATAAAATTGGGTTGGAGTGCATACGGCAGGCATTACCAAATCCTGACTGGGAGCTTACCACTGTCGTTGAAAACAAAAGTGTACAATCATTGCATTCTACCGGTGCTAACATATGGGGCAGAAACTTGGAGGTTAACAAAGAAGCTCGAGAACAAGTTAAGGACCGCACAAAGAGCGATGGAACGAAAAATATTAGGACTAACGTTAAGAGACAGGAAGAGAGTGGTGTGGATCAGAGAACAAACGTGGATAGCCGATATTCTAGTTGACATTAAGCGGAAGAAATGGAGCTGGGTAGGCCATGTAATGCGTAGGATGGATAACCCGTGGACCATTAGGGTTACAGAATGGATACCAAGAGAAGGGAAGCGCAGTCGAGGTCGGCAGAAAACCAGATGGGATGATGAAGTTAGGAAATTTGCAGGCACAAGTTGGAATACGCTAGCGCAAGACAGGGGTAATTGGAGATCGCAGGGAGAGGCCTTCGTCCGGCAGTGGACATAAAATATAGGCTGATGATGATGATGATGATGATTACGCGCTAATGCACGGCGACATCAGTGACTTCAAAAAGGGAACACCACCTCGTCATCGCTACTGCCACGATGGTCACGTCAAACGCACAGCTCGCGATCAGTAAAAGCCAACACCAACGCCGCCTGCTTGTCGCTTCCAGATGCTTTTCATAGTCCGGCAATGAGTAAAATCAGTTCCTTTGGGTCACTTGTGGGGCCGCTCGTGTCGTGGCGCGAGGGGCGCATAATCGCGCCGTTTTTTTAATCATAACAAAATGATTCGTCCATTATGAATACTAGTAAAGCACGAAAAAAATTCACAGACGATTGCAATACTCCCTAATGCGAAACTTGCGTGCAGCTCTAAACGTGCTCTAATTTCGCGATATATTGGCGGGCGCGGGCAATCTGTCTCGTGCGGCACATTGCAAACGGAGCAATGTGTGGCGCGACTGCCTCGCTAATCGGGAGATCTCCAGAGGCAGCGCGTGGGTGACACGTGGATGCGATTCACAGCAGTCACTGCAGACAGACCTCCGCTGATGCAGCGCTACGTTTTCATATATGGTATCGGTGGACATGCTCGCCACACGCCTTATCGATGGCGTCATCGGTGAACACACGATGCGTGCTACTCTGGCGCCATCTCGTAGCGATCACCGCTGCAGAACACGTCTGGTGTTCTTCTCACGCTTTCACCATACCCTCCTCCTACGCTTTCCGCCTCATGGTTTCACTTCACCTTTCCTCATCGCGCTCTCTTCGGTATCGCCCTCTTTCATACCCCGCTGCGCTTCGCTTGCGCTCTTTCGTCGTTCGCTTTGCTCGTTCGCTCGGTTACGCTGATGGGCCGCCGACGCTCAACGCAGGAACGCGCGCCCAAGAGCTGTGCTCCCAATAAAATTGCCAGCCCTTCCCCTGTCGAGAAAATGGGGGTAAGCGAAGCTTGTCGTGTGTGTTTATGACCTTCGTCAGGGTAACGTTCGGAAGCACCCCGCCTCGGGCTTCTCCGGTCGTCGCAGACGGCGAGCCTCGGCTTCGGAAGCCCTCTTCTCGGGATCGTGGCTCTTCGCTGACGGCGAGCCTCAGCTAGGGAAGCGCTCACGCTAGAATCGGCACGTCGACGACGAGCCCTTTCCCGAGCGAGTTCACGCTGGCGTTCATCGAACGCAGCTTGCTCCTTTGCATAACGAACCACGCGTGGCCTTCCTATCTGTTCGCTGAAACTTATCTGAGGCGAGAGAAGCCCGGAGGAGCGCGCGCCAAACCGCTTTCCTTCCATGTCCTTCCTCGCGGCACACCAAATGAACCTGATTGGTCGCGCGCGTGTCACGTGATCCGCGTGTCACATGATCCGTGATCACGCGTGTAGCATATCCAATGCGGGTGTGCGCCGCACGAGATTTCTTTCTTTCTTTCTTTCTTTCTTTCTTTCTTTCTTTCTTTCTTTCTTTCTTTCTTTCTTTCTTTCTTTCTTTCTTGTCCCTGGTATGTGCCATTGAGCTTGGACCCTTTCTGCACTATCGGCAGGATCGGCCCACTTTTCAGCGTGACACCACCACCGCCGCCGACACTTGTAAGCCTCTAAAGCTTCTCTTAAAACAACAGTTACGCAGGACATCTGAAAACAACTGAATATAGATGTTTTAGGACGGAGTAACAGATTTTGCATAGAAAGTCAGACCTTTCATTTGAAATTTAAACGGTTATTGGAATAATATTTCAAAATTAGCCAGCGAATTAGTGCACAAAACGTATGCTGGTGGCGGAATAGGACATATGACCGAACACCGTAGGTGTCACAATCTTATATTGTAGCACTTTTTTAACAGTTTTGCTAATATCAGCGGGGACACCCTGTGTACTGATGCATCTTTGAACTCCATGCAGTTTGATGTAGTTGGGGTACACTTCCATGAAATATTTTACCGTCCACTCTTGCTTGTGTGAATTTCGCCCTCATTTTGAGTAGCAAGTAACGTAATAACAGGAACTAATTGGCACACACTTAGCTTCTTCTAGAGTACTTTTGTAATACTCAGGTGAAGGCTGGCGGTGAAACACTGTTTGCAGCCGTCGAAGTAACCAACTGGAAATCGTTCTTGTTCGCAGAACGGAGTGATACTGATGCCGTGGATCCTACGTACGTCTTTCCGCTCGTTCGGAAGTATATGCGAAAGAAAGCGCTCAAGAGGAACGACAGCCCCAATCAGCTCAAGGAGGCCTTGCCTGCGGTGAGTTTACTAAACACCAGTCCAACAAATCAAAGCTATGCACACACCCACACCACCAAGCGTATTTACCAGAAGGTGATGTGACAGGATGGTTTTCGATGTTCCAGATCAACTTAACCGCGCTTGTTCTACTTCAATGTTCTACTCTACATGAGTGACTTTAATTCGAAGATAAGTAAACTGGAGCAGTGATCGCGTATCATTAAGTGATCACTACCTCCGAGAGCCATGAAACTCGCTAGCAAGTTATAGACAGCAAATGCGACGCTATCAGTTGTATTATAAGCGTGCTGCACAAGATGCACAGGAAAAGAAATAGGGGACAGCCAACACCACCTAGACTTTCTAGGTGGTGTTGGGACAGCACAGAGCGCATACAATTCACAAGAAAAGAAATTGGGGACAGGCACAGAGCACATACAATTCGAGTGTGAACCAACTAGCCTGCAAGAATGTACGATCAGGTGTATTTACTATTAAATGTGCAGCTTCGCGACTTCTATGCAGCAAGCTAAGCTCCCGAGCCCTTTAACATAAATCGTCCAACTAAATGTGTCACTCATGCGCATTCATGCCTGCCTAGTAATTAAAGACAAGCATAATTTGGCTATTCCTTTAGCTGAGCGGGTGGACTTGTTTTTATCGCATCTTCATGAGCCAGCATGCATTCGCTGTGTTAATGCCGACGGAGCGTAATTTATTTTCAATATTATTAGGGCTCCTGGACAAGGTATACATTGGAGTAGAGTAATTTAATGTGGGGATGGAGTAGTACGAGATGGCCCATAGATAAAAATGCAGCTTAGAAAGGGAAGAGGAACGAGGCATGATCCCGAATACCTGAACCGTAAGGTAAAAACTTTAGCAGGCAGAAAAACATCGAGAAAATATAACACACGAAGAGCTTTATATAGAAACTAGCAAAGCACACATAAAAGAATATTTTTTCCAACGCTGTAACGACTCAGAGTATTATAGTATTATTCCAGAACTAAGTAAGTTATCCAGGTTCCAAAAATTATGTTTTAGGAAACAGAACAAAATTTATCAAAGCTTTGAAACATAATTATATATCAAACTCCGTTTCTGTACGTCACCGAATTGCGATGCCTAACGTTTTTGTATATTTTCTTCTTCCACAGAATGGAGCGTCGCCGAAGGAGCTCATAGCCCTGATTTCGGACGGCAATCATCATGCTTAAGCACTATCCAGTAAAAAGGTTACCTCGGAAAGCCACATTTCACCCACGTTAGAGGCAAGGAGCGCACTAATCAGGAGGCTGAGAAAATTTCTAGTCATCAGGGCAGTTGAACCTACATTTAGGCGTATTTTTCACAGACGGAGTTTGAAGAGCGTGAAAACGGAACGAATGAGATAAATATTTTTGCAGTGCGGCCATTACTTACAACTTGAACCATGGAATAGCCCTATCGCGCCGGCCTGCTTAGCTTGGCAGTCTAAGCCTGGCTATTGCTGTTCTTGTAGCGCCTCGTTCACAATATATAGTTTGTCGCCGCACGTCGGGAAAGCCACTGTCGTGAAGAAGCACAAGAAGAGAGCGGAATATTTCTCTTCTACTGATATGGTGACCTTCGGGAAACACTAAAGGACATTGTACATAATCGCATGAAAAGGACATCAAGTAATAAGTTTCACTTCGCACTATAGCCTCCGCCAGGACCACTTAATGTGCTCCGTATTGCCAAACTTGCCGCATTGTGGACGAAGCGAAAAAGTCGCGCACTGTCTTTAATTAGCGAGCTGGTGTGTACGCTGAAACCATTCTGATTACAAAAAAGTAATTTAGCCTCCAGGCGGCTCAGTCCCTTGATCACGCAGGCCTCACTCGGGAGTACCGAAATCTTCCGAATATTACAGCGAATAGACTACCATGTCAGTTGGGAATTCTTAGGCAGGCGCAGTAGCGCTGAATCAACACGAGGCTGTGCTTGTATTCCCGGCCTGCTGCCCCGCTGAAGAAGTGGCCGTGATGTCCCTGGACCAATCTGGTGTCCACAGCCGGCCATCCTGCAGCTCGATGTGAACGTGCTGGTGAAAAAGTCAGGCTACCTGTATACTTCGATGACTGCGTTTTGCCGATGTTACATGGAACGATGACGGGCCGTTTTCTGAGGGCCACAGACTTTTTACGAACGACGTGCATGACAGCAAGCCTCAACATCGCCGTCCCGCAATTGGGACCAACCCCGACAGTGGGCCTTCGGCGCCAACGACGACAAAGGCGTGCATTCCATGTACGCGACGAGTTCATCTCGCGAACTTGCAGCAGAAGACAGTGCCACTCGTACGAACAGTTTATATTTCTATCGCGTCTATATGTTGTCCTTTCGTCGTTCAGCTCGCATCCAAGCCATGGTGTGATAAAGTTGCTTTTTTTCCCCGTGTCTCCTGTGTATCCTCTCTGTACCTGAGTCGAACCACCGCATTTATCGATGAGCTGCAGAGGATACGGTCAGGCAATCATAGCAGCTGGCGGTGCGACCACACTCTACAGGTGCAGTATTGTCTGCTTCGCATCACGGGGGAAGCTGGGGAAAACTCATTTCTTTCTAAACTTCTTGTAAAGCACTTTGGCTTTACTGCGACGGTCGCCAGCGGACACCGGCAGACACAAAGTCGACTAGGGATGTCTGCTCATCACGGCTATCGCTGCAAAAGAAAAAGGAAACTCAGTGACGATGTAGCGGTAAATGCTAGAGAAATGCGTTAGCTTCACGTCGCACCTCTTTGAGGCCCCGGATCTATGATTTAAACCGCGTTGAGCACATTGTGAAGTGTCGTTCAGGAGCTCACTCGACACGCGTCCTGGCGAAGTGCAACTGACACTGCTGGCTTTACGTTTCTGGAGGCGTTACGCGTCGTGCTTCTCAATACATACAAACGTACTTGCAATTCCATCTGCACTGGAACATCAACAGCGTCTCAATAGTGAATGCGTGATGGAAGCGCTCGAGAAGCTTTGCGCCTACCAATTCCCATAGTGCGTGCGATCTATGTATTTTTTGTTTGTTGGTTACGCAGCACCCAGATAAGCCCTTAACTTCTTTCTCAAAATGCCATGCTATAGCCGGTTTTCTGGGACTTGGATTGCCTGCAGTACGTGAATTGTAGTTGCGATGATGGGCATAGTCTTTCATTTTTCGCTTTATGGCAAGAATGACTCTGACGACGACAAGATGGCTGGAGGACAATTGGACGTTGACACTTCTGTATGCGTTGTCGCTCGCCTGACGGGAAGCTTGAATGAAGGTACACACCACGGAGTAAGATAAACAGGAGCGCCGACTCCGCCTCCGCGCAACGCATTCGCTCGGGACAAACCGTGTAACGTAAATTATACATCGCGTAGCGCCATCTGTCGAGGCGCCTGGAAAATACTCAACAGCTTGCTTCCATGTGCGCATGCACTGAGTAGCGGGGACCGGCGGCGACGGCGCCGACGGCGCAGCAGAACCGGCAGCGCGGCACCCGTAGAGCGTGTCGTCTGCTACAAACGTGGACCCTCGGCCGTCTCAATTTGACAGCAATCAAACACAAAAAATATATGTGCACAAATAATACAAGCGCAAATAAAGAGGCGGTAGCGCTTTTATGCACGCATACGAAACATTTTTAGATGTCTTTAGAAGAAACAGACGATAAATGATGCTGTACAAAAAGACACTACAGAAGTACTTGTTTTTCACTCTACGTCTGCGCGGAAGCGAAGGTGCGAAATTTTCGTCTTCCTCTCTTTGTTTACCATGTCTGCAGTATGTTTATTCATGCCTTACGGAACAATGTATATTGATACTTGTGCGTGAAGAGACTGAGCAACAGGACAGTGTTTTGTTCCCGGCTGTAAATCTGGGTATGGTAAAGGACGCGAGAAGTTTTCGCTTCTAGCGGCGCCATCTGATCTTCAACTACTCCAGCAGTGGCGTAGAAAAATTCCCGAAGGTAAGTGAGCGCTTAAAGCAATGGATAAAATATGTTCGCGACACTTCGAGAAGCAGCTTATTCTTGATAGTTACTTCAGCAAAGACGAAGGTGATGTCCTACTTGATGTAAAGAAAGTGCCTCGACTTCGAAGGTTCCTTCAATTTGTTTAGGGAAGCCTTGCGTAGCTCAATGATGCTGAATGCCAGGAGGAACCAGAAGACGCCAATGCGGAAGGACGAGAGGTGCTCACTTTAAATTTGTCTACAACGACACACAGTGCAGGTGCCTTTCCTTTTCCAGAGACATACCAGTAATGTAGAGAGAGAGAAAGAAAGGGAATGAAAGACAAGGAGGTTAGCCAGTGTAAATACCGGCTGGCTACCCTGTAAATTCTCAGCCTCGCCTTCGAGATGATTCCCTGAGTTATGCAGACACATAATCAGAGTTTCTCTTGTGAAATAATGAGCAGGAAACACTGGCAGGAATGCACAATTATTATGTTTAATGAGAATGTGGCGATTCTGCTCGCAAGAGAACCGGGCGACACGAAAAGCACCGCGAGAAACAAAGAAGCAAGCGAAGCATCTTAGCACTTGATGCGTGCTCAGATAAAAAAGGGTGATAAACGTCAGCTCTGCATTAATCACCTCTTTTCGCTGTCGTCTGTCATTGCTTGAGACCACCCGAACTGCCGTTATATCGCCTTACCATTTGCTATAGTTTTTCTTTCCGTCTTAGTTCCCGTAATTTGTTTATTTTCTGTTCTTGTGCTTTGTAAAGTTCCACGCAGGCCACCTCACAAATGCCCTGCATTTGGCCTGTATAAAATAAATTAAATAAAATGATACATGACTTGTTTCTCCTGCTAACGTCACTCCGTGAACTGCAAGAGCTATGTGCGCTACAGGCGTCAGGGCGTGTGCGGAGCAGACGACAAAACGGATAGGCAAGCAGGCGCCGCGAGAGAGTCCCCGCGCCTTTGCTCCTTCGGTTTGTTGGGCCCGCCTCTCCGCTGCACAGTTTTTCTTCATTCGTAGCGCCATCTGGCCAACACGCTGTGAAGCAGAAACCGGCGTTTCAGAATGTGTCCCTTCCAGACGCGCGGAGTCGGCACTCCTGCCTTATCTTACTCCGTGGTACACACCAAGCCAGTTTCGAGCTGTTCGGCTCTGTAGTGCTTTAACTTGGTCACTGTAGAGAGATTCAGATAAAAAGTACTCTATCTTTCTCTGTTC
Organism: Dermacentor silvarum; assembly: GCF_013339745.2. Taxonomy (NCBI): domain Eukaryota; kingdom Metazoa; phylum Arthropoda; class Arachnida; order Ixodida; family Ixodidae; genus Dermacentor; species Dermacentor silvarum. Next base: position 84,874,245 of record NC_051161.1, read on the forward strand.
CAGAGCAAAAAGTAAAATTATTGGTAAATAGCAAATTGAATCAAACAAGTGATAACAAAGATAAACATAATAAAGAACAATTATATAACGGAGAGTTCATTCGACTTATAATGACTGTTCGCGGTCCTATGCAAATGCTGTATTCACATTGCAGTCTATACCCGTAGATGCAGGAGTAGTCTCCGCACAAATATGAATGTCACGTCCTAATGCAGTCTTGGCAGGTGCAACTTTGGCAGGTGGTCGAGGATTCTATGCCTTCGTAGTTGCCTTTGTGTGTGCTTTGAGCTTGGCCTAGCAGCCTCACGAGCAAAGTGCTCGATCAGTGACCACGATGCTAAATCAGCATCTTGGTTGAACAAGTGGGGTTTATTGCTCTATGCGAGTCATTACAGTTGAAAGATTAGGGCTCGCATTCGTTCGGGGGAACGATTTTATGCGGTGGCTGGCAGGAATTTTTGGCCACGGGTGTCACAATGAACCAGTTGATGCTCTGTACAGGGAACACGACATCGCCGTGGCTGATTATGAAACAATGAACGTACCGCACTTCTCGTGCTTTGGAGGGCTATGTTCATGTCAGACTCATAATTATTGGGCTAGTGGTACACGAGCACCGTGCACGGGGAGGAGTATGGTGGTAGATTGTCCGAAATGGCGGGCATCTTGCAATCAACAAATAAATTGTTGCTGAGGAACTAGTTCCATGTCAAAGTTTTGATTAGTCGGCCGCGGCAACGCATCCTGGACCACGACTAAATATACAAACAAAAGCGATCACTTCAGCTGTAAACATATTTTACATATCCCCCCCCCCCTAAAAAAAGCAAAAAAAAAAAAAAAAAAACTGGCACCGTACCCGGTTTTATAGACATTATTTCCAAGTGGTCTCATACGAATCTGCAACACTAATTGTTTGGTCAAGTGGCACAGGTACGTGCGCGCTGCACCATCTTCATGTGCGTGCACAAAGTTACCATCTCCAAGTTTGTTCACGCAGAGAGAGAGAGAGAGAGCAAGGAGAGGAAAGGCAGGGAGGCCAACCAGAAGAGCATCCGGTTTGCTACCCTGCACTAGGGGTAAGGGAAAGGGGAAATAGAAAGAGAAAAATAGGGAGAGAATGAGCACTGAGTACACGTGGGACGACGTACAGGGCCACTATAGGCGGTCTCTTAAACCGGTGCACTTCAAATACTGTACTAATGCACGCATCGCTTTTTGTGCCAGTGACGGGTGTAGCCACGGTCCGAGTATCTTTGACTCAGAGAACGGCCTCGAGTCCAGCCGGTTTAAAGTTGTCCTTTGTTCATGCCACAAAGTATTTTGTTTACCTATCTGTAAAGATGAAGCTAAACGCATCATGCTTCATTGTGTTGATTTCTCATGCTGGATTGTAGTGAAATCTCATGGGGTTACACATGTACTCTACGAGCGTTTTTCTTCATAGGTGGTGATGCCGAATGTTTTCTAGAGAAGTATTAATTTGCTTAAAATCTGCCTACAGCAGAACGGTGAAATACGGTATGGCATGAAAGAAAAAAAAATTGTCATCCACCACAGAGAACTACGACGCTACAAAGAAATCCATACTGGTTGCTCAGGAAACTTTGCAGTCGAACAAAAATTTATCCTGGTCCAAAGATCGAAATTCTGAACAACGCCTTGGCGGGGCGGTCGCTGTACCATCGAGCTAACCAGGAGGCTAACTGAAAGCACAAAGAGGGCGAATTATTCGAAAATTCCAATAGTGTCTTTGTGTTGCTCTCTGAGCATGGCAATTCTCTACTAGTTCCACTAGTTTTAGCACATAAAACACCAAACTTGCTCCACTTTGCGGTTTTCTGCAGAACTTCCTTGTCACAATACCGCATGTGTTTTGTTCAAGTTACCGCAAATTTGTTTTCCGATTATCGGTTCTCGTTCAAGTTCGGAAAGGCTAAAAGCTGGTGTCCCCATGAGGTCACGCGATGATAAAAACACTTTAGCGCTACGGCCATGATGACTTCATTATTACATTGTCAATACCCGTATGATCGATGGCAGTGCTTTCATCATGATAAAAACTTTATTGCCGCTAAAGAGGTAATGTTATGAAGAACCGGCGTAGAGTATGTTTAGAACAGGCGTCTACGCCAGCATGGCCACTCCTGGCCCAAAACCGGAGTCGTGATGGTTCATATGGAAACGCAGCGGTTAGGTCCAGGTGAAACATAATTTATTCGCCACTGGTGGCACGTAGTGCTGTCGAGCGTAACGCTGTACGTATCCCTGAAATCTTCCCGATATGTTTGGCATACGCCTTGTTCGTATAACATGGCTGACATTATCCCAGTGCGCTGATTAGATATCTCGCGTTCGTCAGCCCTCGGTAATTCTTCCTAATGGTTATGGATTAGAAAGTGATTTGTCGTGGTCTGTTTTGCAGTACATGTCTAATATCATGAAACTCTTCAAAGTTGAAACGCGCCTGAACTTCCTTAGTAAAGACCCACTTTCATCACGTGTGAGAAGCCCAAAACATACGACCACTGGTAATGCTTCATTGCTACTGTAGACAGGGGAATGCGAAATCTGAGAACACTAAGGAAGCATTTCATTGCTCTTATTCCTCTTGGCTTTCGTTTCTGGATTTCCATTCACAGGAGCAATGTCGTAGCTCTTTTCTACGTCGTAATTGTAACGCGGATATGTTCTACTGAAAATACTTAGATAGGAGCAGCTCTTATCCTTAGCAGAACAGATTTTTAGAGGGTAACTAAAGTACCGTGATAACTGCCGCAAAGAAAGGTCCGCCCTTTCACCTTCTGAAGTCAAGGTAGAACATGTGATGAAGGAGCGTTTAGGAAAATCAGGGAAAGCTTCTTTTTTCCTACGTATTTCCAGTCAGCGGTGGGGAAGTTGGTGGCATAGTCAGCCAATAAGGATTGAAAACACGTTTTTCAAAGTGGACATGCACATGATGGCGCTGGTGGCTGCTTGTGTCACATAGTGGTTACAGTTAAGCCAGAATTGCATCATTATTTGCAAAAAAAAAAAAAAAAAACGCGTCGTCGGTTATCTCTCCCCCGTTAAACTTTGCAACCAGTCCTTGCCAATATTCAAATGACTCTTCCCGTGCCGCAGATGCGGCAAGCATCTGCACCTTCTCTAATTTTATGACACCATGGGGCCGTAATACACAGGTATCTTCTGACCCCGTCGTAGAGTTGTGTACTCCTATGTTGACATGTGCTAAGCGATATCCTGACATATTTATTGACTGACATTTTCCCAGCCGTCATGCGAAAGTGAACGATATCTGTGCTGCCTGTGTAGACGTTTTATGACATATTCAGGGTTTGCTTGAGCCACAGTGGTTCGACGTTGTTGCGCCTATAGCGCATAAACCAGCGTATCGAGCCTTCACTACTCCTTTTTCCTCTTTAGTTTTCGCTTAAGTCTCGCTATTTCGCTTCCCTTCACGCAGTGCAGGGTGGTAAACCAGGAGCTATTTCTGGTTAAGAGAGAGAGAGAAACTTTAATGGATAAAATGAAATTTGAGGTACCGTGGTTGGGGCCCCTAGTCCAGGGCTCCACTGGCACGAGCGGCTCACTGGGCTTGGTCCAGGAGAGCTATTTCGCTGTCCTGGTCCTCGTCCGCATGCCGCGCCTCCCACTGCCTGTTTAAATCTTGTGTTTTTAGTAGTGCTGAGCTTATATGTGTTGGTCTGCTTGGGAATATCCACATGATGTGCGGTTATAACGTTGGCGTGTCCCCGCACCACGGGCATTCGTCAGTGTATCGTACTTGGTGAATACGGCTAAGTGTATGTAGGTTTGGGTATATGTGTGTTTGAAGTCGGCACCAATTCCTCGCCTGTTGACTGTTTAACTTAGGGTGAGGGCGTCCATATTGTCTCCGCTCCTGTCTTTGGTGTTCGAGCATGTCGCGCGGTGTAGAGGGAGGCTCGTCAATGGGTCGGTCCGCAGCTCGGATGCTTAGTACGCGAGCTAGCCGGTCCGCCCTTGTGTTGCCCTCCATGCCCTCGTGTGCGGGGCACCAAGTAAGGTTGTGGAATCTGGTAATTTGACTCCCTAGAATTTTTAGTACTAAGCGCGGTGCCGTTCCGGAGAGGTACAGGCGACAGGAGGTTTCTGAGTCCGTGAGTATGGCAGCAGATACGTCCCTATATATTCTCCGCGTCCCAGTTGCAAGTGCAATCGCTGCGGCTTCTGCTGTGCTGGCAGATTTTGCCCTGACCGATGCAGCTATCACACGATTTTGAGTCATGGCTGCCACTGTGTACTTGTCCCAGTCCGTTTGACTCGCGCCTGTGTAGTACACGTCCGGTTGTGCTCTAAATCTCTGGTGCAAGATTCTCACTCGGGCCTTCCGGCGCCCTGCATGAGATATCGGACTCATATTCTTCGAAATTGGGGACACCATTATGTGCTGCCTGACTTCGTGGGTCATCTGCACTGTCTTTTCTGCATTGAACTAGAGGTGGAGCGCAAAGCTGAGCTTGGTTAATTTGGCCCGACCCTGCGCACAGCGTTAATGACCACAGCCGTTCCTTTTGCGCAGTTAGGGTGGCCGTCGCATATTCCTCGAAGGTATTGTGGATTCCTAATTTGTCGAAACGTTCTGTACTGGTATTTTCCGGGAGCCCTAGAGCAGCTTTAAATGCCCGCCGAATGATAACTTCAAACTGTTTGAGCTCCTGCTTGGTAATGCTTTGGAAGGGGAGTGCATACGTAATCCTACTGATGACAAAGGCGTGTACCAGTCGGATCGTTTCTTCTTCCGAGAAGCCCTTGCGGGTTTGCGTAACTCTACGTATCATCTTAGCTACGTTTTGTGTAGTACCTTTGAGGAGGCGGAGCGTTTGCGCTACTCCGGCCGTTTGTTGGATCCATAATCCCAAGACGCGGAGTTTATCCACCTCTCTTACACGCGCCCCATCGAAGAAATGTTCGAAACTCGGACGATTTTCTCGTCTCGTGTACTTCGCACTTATTCGAATAAATGCGGACTTCTCTTGGGCACATGTCATGCCGGCCCCTTGCGTGAAGGTATCGACCTGTTGGATGGCCCACTAGAGGAGCTCCTGCTTATCCCCGTAGGATCCCCAATTTGCCCACAACGTAATATCGTCAGCGTAAATGGAGCTCCCTAGGGCTTGCTTCGCACCCTGTTCTAGTGCGAGTTTACGCATTCCTAGATTAAATAGGAGAGGGGAGAGTATGGACTAAAGTGGGGTACCTCGATCGGGAACCGCAAAGGGTTTCGACCTAGTTGAGCCCAGACCGATGGTGGCCGTACAGGTTTCTGAGAAAGCTGCGCACATACTGGTAAATTCACGTCCCGCAACTTACTGCTTCTAGTCCTTCCAGTATTGCATGGTGGGAAGTCGTATCCACTGCCTTTTTTTGCGTCACGAGGAAGCGCAATGCTGTCTTCGGAACCCCTTACTGGGTGCAGAACGTCCTGCTTAAGCATAAAAAAATGACTTGTGCCCACACATCTGGGAGGAATCCGGACATTTTTGTGGGAAAAGGATTGTTGCTTTCTATGTAGCGCGATAACAGGGTCTGTATTACCTTTTCAAAGAGTTTTCCGGCACACGACGCTAGCGATATAGGTCGTAGGTATCGAGTATCTCGGGGCTTCCCCTGTTTCGGAATAAGGATGATTTTTGCTTGCCTCCATTCAGCCGGCAGTTCTCCTTGATCCACCCATGTATTCTCGTTAAAGTATTCAGCTAACTGCTCTATGGTTTTGTTGCTCAAGTTTCGAATCATGGCGTTAGTAATCTGATCGGGCCCTGGCGACGTGTTTCTTTTGAAGGAATGCGCCGCGGCATAAACCTCCGCCGTTATCGGTGCGTCTAGATTCGTTTGTTTCGGCCCCCTATAGCTACCGCACCAGCTCACCTCTTTGAAATTCGTACCTATATAAATATGCTTTAAGTGATCAATGAGTTCCTCGTCGTTGCCCTTGAATTCATTCTCCAGTAGCAGTGAGCGTAGTGTGACGCTGCCGTCTTGGTTCCCCCGGGATTCATCATGCTGCGGAGAATGTGCCATGTCTTTTTGGTACTGAGGGTCCCCCTAAAGGAATCGCAGAGCTGGCACCAGTTATCGTTGCATAATTCCTGCGCGTACGTGTTCGCCTCCTGAGCTAACTGAGCAATGCGGATTTTCAGCTTCCTGTTTAACCTCTGCCTTTTCCATCTCTTGGTGAGACTACGGCGGGCCTCCCATAAATGTAGCAGGTGCCTGTGCACTACCGGGGCGTCTCGCGTTGTGTCTACAACCTTCGTCACCACCGCCAGCGTGTTGAGAAGCTGCTTCGCCCAGATTCCGACGTTCGTTATCGGACCTGTGCTGCCCTGGCGATCGCGATATTTCATCCAATCTGTCCGTGTGGCCTGCGCAACCTTGCGCCTTATACGGGACGAGTTTACCGAAGGGCTGAGGACATAGATTTCTGGTTAAACTTTTTCTCTTTATAAAATTAGCTATGTACACTCATTTGTGGATCAATCCTCCATACTACGATAATAAGTACCTACTGCCTCTACATAGTCAAATGTCTTTTTCGAATCCATGCTAACGACATAACGGGTTTTACTCTATTGGATTTTTATGAACCTGATAAGGGCTAGATTACTTGCGCTGCTGAGCACGAGATCGCGGGATCAAATCCCGGCCGCGGCGGCCGCATTTCGATGGAGGCGAAATGCAAAAACGCCCGTGTGCTTGCGTTGTAGTGCACGTTAAAGAACCCCAGGTGGTCAAAATTAATCCGGAGCGCTCCACTACGGCGTGCCTCATAATCAGAACTGGTTTTGGCAAGTAAAACCACAGAAAGAAAGAAGAGGGGCTAGATTACAAAATATTGTTGCATACCGTTTCAAAAACTCCGTCTATTCCGTGACTTGATGTAAAAAAGTGTTGCCCTTAATGTATTCATAATTACTTTAGTGAATACAGTTGACTCCCGTATATTCGACATTGCGGGACCGCAAGATTTGGTCGAATTAACCGAAACGTCGAATTAACGAAAGACGGAAATCTTTTTTTTTAATGCTTGAACTACGAGTTGATGCACTATTTGGTTCAACATAATAAAGACAGCAGCGCAAGGAACATCAGGACACAAGAAATGTAAAACATACGCCATGAGTGCTTGTGGTTTCTATGCTACGTTTCTTGTGCCTTCGTTTTCCTTGCTCTGCTGCTTTAGTATGTCAAACGAACTGGCCTTTCAGCTAGTGCTCAGAAAATTCATTTCTAGTACGGCGGGCATCCCCACTTGGCATATCGGTTACCCCTAACGTCTATCAGAAATCAGCGCTCGTGGCGTCTGTATTGCGTCTCTTGGGTCCTCGTCTTCCTTGCGCAGGTGCCTTAGTACTTAGTGCTTGAAATAATCTAATCGTTTTCCTAGCCTCGTTAGACAGCGTTGTGTAAGTGCCACGCTACGTCAGGCTGAACGGATGAATCAGACTGCGGAATAAGGCGCGCGAAACAACACGAAACAAACGGAAATGGATGGGGCTTCACGGGTGGAAGAATTGTTTGGTTGGTCGAAAAAAGAAACTTCACGCCTAACAAATCACTATAGTTACGTGGGCTGAATTTCTTGCGAGCTTTAAGTAAGCGCTGCGCACATGAGAGGGCGCCGGTGGGTGTTGGCGAGGGTTGCATTATGCGACACGGAATGTTCTCGCATTTGAACTGAACGGGTTGTCTTTCCATAGCAGCGTATACGATTTCACGACTGGACTTTTCTGTGCGTTCGAGAGAAAAGTCGAATTAGTTGAGGTCGAATTAACTGGAGTGAACTGCATACCTTCCACAGTACAGAGATCAGTCCAATCGATCAATGATATTTCAATTCTATGCTCTCATCTTGATCGATTAACATGACGGTAGCAGGGTCATCGCACCAATAGAGTGGTAGGGTGGGCCTGTTGTTGGTTCACGAATGTAGGTACAGCGCGAGGAAGACAGGGCGGACAGGAGTGGACGCACACAGCGCTGACTTGTGGCAAATTTGTTGATATTCGGAGCCCTGTGCGTCTACTCCCATCCATCTTGTATTCCTCGCGCTGTATTTATAGTCATGTCTTGGTGCACTTGTCAGTATCACTCATTGTACAAAGGGGCGCAAGCTTTTACCAACGCCACCATCACCCTATCATATCATTAGGCTTTCGACATGGACATAGATTGCAAGACCCTTATCAGTTCATATTTTGTGACAACTCGATCTGAACTTTCCACTTATTTCGACTCCGTATGAAGGAGACAACTATATGCTTCTTAGGGACAGTGCAGAATGTCCTATACATTTTTATCCTATTGCAAATACTGACTGTAAAGGCGTTCGATTGAGAAGAGAATAAAACAAACTGAGAAAGTCTCCACGCAGTGACCCTCTGAGTCACACTGAGAAGCATCGTATACATCGGTAAAACACATTCAAGGTCCATTTTTCGCCGGCTAACTACAGCCCTAACACAAAAAAAGAGAACACGACTTTTTATAAGGGTACAGTTTTGCTATTTGTTTTTGGAATGCTAAGAAGTAATTAATCCGGCTGACTTGGCAAGCGTGGGCAAATAACGACACGACCATCGGACTTACACGTTGACCAGCCAATCTGACTAGGAAATCAGCCTAGCCTCAAGGAGTCTTTGCAAGGTACACAGGTGAGGTCACCGACTGCTTTAAGTTGCTCGACCACTTGCTACCCGAGTCATTGTGGGCGTCCTTACGTGCACGTGAGCTCGGATACAAGGTACGTCTTCATCAAGGTCGCGAAAGGGAGTTTTCGAGAGGATTGTGTTTTTTAACACGTGTAAGGGCTACAAAATATGCAGTCGCAGTAGAAGAATACTGATTTTTATGTAATTTCGCTCAATTTAAAGCATGCAAGTAGATGCTGGAGCCTCCTATACAGCGTGATCATTTTTAAGTTCTAGGGAACTTTAAAAGATCGCCTGTTGCATATAACATCATTCTAGCCGTTGAGATGAATTTTTCTGACAGGCGGAGAATACCTGCACGAAAAATCAAAACGCAAATTCAAATAATAAACAGAAACTTCTTAATTACTTTCTTAATTAATTACTTTACGGTGCATATTGCAATTGGCAAATTGTAGCCGGTGAGTTTGTCAGGCGTATCCACTGGGTATGAATTTCCAGAATGGTACCAGTTTGCCATCAAACTCACCGTAACAATGTGCTGGGAGTCCACTTTTTTAACAAAACACTCTTTTATGCATTGAAGCACAATGGTAACTGGAATGTCCGTGTATTTCGTCCCACAATTTCGGCAATAATATCTCGACACAGGTGTCATCCTGAAAATTCATTTTAAATTGATGCCTCTTGCAAACTCACCGGCTACAATTCGTAAAGGGCAATATGTGTGGTAAAGTTACTAATGAAGAAGTTCATTAGTCATCCGTTGTTAATTATTTGAGCACGTATTTCGATAATGTAATGTCCGCCTCTTCGAATCAGTAATGTCCGCCTCTTCGAATAATCCAGCTCAGCGACAACGATTATGTTTCCGCAGGTAATTTTTTTAAATTCTGTAAAACGTACAAATGATCCCCCTGTATAGGTTCTGGCTACTTCTCTGCTTTGAAATGTCATAAAATGAAAGAGAAAAAAGCCATAACAAAGCATAAACAAGAGCGACACGTAAAATGCAGTCGAGCAAGAGTTCATGCAATCGTTTCACCAAGCCCCGCTGTGTGCCAAAACTAGTCGCTACGCAGCTGTCCAGAACATAAGTTCAGCCAGTGTCAACAAAAAACGCAGATCCCACGCACTGTGGGAATCAAAGTTATGCAACGCATTTTGCTCGTAGCTCACTATCTAGCCTCGCCTAGGTTTCTTGAAAGTGTTATCTGAAGGTATCCGTGTAAGGGAAGAGATTCGGTTGGCGCCAGTGTATCTGCAAGGCAGATACTCAACTAACTACCGCAAAGTTGCCGTACAATATAAGGAATGGTTAGAAAATGATCCTATATTTTACTTAATAATCGATTGGGTGCCACAAGTTTATTTTTTTTATACTGTCAACACTACGATAGGTCATTACAGGAGTGGAATACAGAAGGAACTTACAGAGTGTTACATTCCTTGGCAGGTAGAGGAACGTAGTACATCAATGTTGATTTTATAGCTGCAAAACTATTTTAACAGATGAAAACTTACCGAAGACAGCAGTACTTAGGTATACAAGATCAAAAAAAAAAAAGTGTTGTACACAAAGGCACACAAGATGGCATACAAAGGTGATGTATAGAAATACATGCAAAAGTGTCACAGACCCTAGCAAAAGTAACATGCGGTATGGATTGAAACATTCCACTTCTATTACTGTTTTCATAGTTGAACGAAGTAGTTTGAGAAGTCGCGTATTCAAGCGTGTGTACTAGGACCACTTGTCGAATGAAAATACAGGAAAACAGAAGAATAAAATTACTGCACAAAAGCAGGGCTGCATATGTACAGGTATACACAAGTATTGTGATAACTGCGAAGCTATCAGTTAGAGATGATGATTCATTCAGGCGGCGTTTAGGTCACGTGGGCCTTTACTTTTTATCCACATGATCATACTCACTTCTCATCATGATGACGGTCATCGTCATCGCAAGCTCAATTCGGTCCACTGCAGGACGAACCCAGATATTTCCTGTTAGCTCTCTATTGCATGGACTGAATGATTGACATTATGCTAGCAAATTTCTTAATATAAGGAGTTTCACGCGTAGCTTTGAGGGTATAATTTTCGTCGCACAATGCCTAGGGCTTTGAGTTAGACACCATGTAGATTTATAAACACAAATAGTGTCGTATTTTTACTACATTCTCTTGATACCTATGTCCCTACTTGTTTTACGTTCCGTGACGGAAACTTTTTTCCCTCGTATGTTTGAAAAGTTCTGCAGGACTCGGCGAAATCGGAGCTCACACGGAATTGAGGGCGAGGACTTAAGGAGTCGCCATTTTTCGGAAGCGCCTCGCTTGCGTAGTATGAAGGATAAAGCAGTGGGCTTCTCATAGGTTTTTCTGTCGGCGCTCAATAAAAACACCACGCGGGAGCCCTCCTGGTAATTTCTGGAAGTACTTTCCAAACGAGGGACGTTTCTTAGTGCCAAATAATAATCTTGGGGAAACAGAAAGCGCAGAATAGTTTACAGGCACTATCTCTTTACAGAATACGTACAGTGAACGCCCATAACGCGCGGTCGCCGTGATGAAGTTCCCCGAACCAGCTTCTTGCGTGAAAGGTGGGCTATCGCTTAGAGCAAACTATATGAAATATGTTATTATAGTGGGCTGTTTCTATAACCAAATGGAGCATAACAGAATGAAGCCTCAATGCAGCGATCGCGCGGGGTCGCAGGGACCGAATGCGCGCCAACATGCACGTCCGCGCACAATGTTTGATTGCGGGCGCGTTTTCGCCCCGTGCTGTGAGCTTTAGGCCGCAGCATATGAATATTTGACAGTACAGGAGCAACCACTGTTCCATGGACGCTATCAGAGCTGTTCTAAAATAATTTCGTTATAACTAGGGACTTCAACTCTATACGGCGACTCGTGATGTGCCATCACGAAGATTCAATCAGTTATTTTTATTTTCTTTTTAAATTCTTGGACGTTTCAATATCGTTATTTATCAAGTTGCGTCGCACTGTATGTTTATCGGTCCTCTCAGCGAGGAACTTTCCGCTGCTTCTTTTCGTTAATCCAGTACATTCATTGTTGGGTGCCAACAGAAACATGAACATATGCCATGCCTTTTTTAATGAATTGAGGGCGAGGACTTACGGAGTTGCGATTCCCTTTCCATTCTGGTGAACTTGCCAGCATCTAGCATCACACGTTCATAGACCCAATCTTCAATACATTTGCCGGGCAGCGCGTGCGGGCGAGCTTCTCAGTGCGCGCTTTCTGCTACTCACCGAACATAGCAGTCCCAACGCCGTAGCAGAAATATTCCTCGCGGAAGTGCTTGCAACACACCCGAGTTGTAGCGGATGGCTGCTTGCCGGTTCTAAGTTTCGTAATCCAAGCTACACGCAGCTTGACCTGCGGGTACGTGTGAAGGCTGACATCGGGCTTCATTGCGTACGCGTCCGGCACTGGGATACCGAGCAATGGCCTACCATGTCGGACGCCCTGAAAGGCAGCCACTACCTGTTATAGTGCTTTCAAGTGTTGTGACGCAGACACCCAAGCGGGAAAACATCCCCACTTAATCAGAACCGTAGCGCAGGTGGGACTAAACTTTCTTTTTCAGCTCGCTTGGGCGCTTCCGAAGCAGACGACGTGGCCGTTGCGTCCACGTGATACCTCATACACGTCACGCCGACGGTGGCGCCAGCTTTTCCAGTGGTGGAGCTCACCCCGAATAGATTTATGTGCGCTGACTCTGAAATCAGGCACAGAAATCAGGCCCTACCTATTATTGCAATAGCAACTGTATAGACACTCCGGGCGTATTTGTACCGTCGCCGCCGCCCTGATGTTCCTTGTAAAGTCCAGGGGCGATAACATCGTCGCTGCGTGCCGTATGCTGTATGTGCGTGTTAAAGCGGGGAGTGCACCATCTTCACCATCTACCGTCTTGTGCAATGAACCGGAGGGAGAGAGGGAGAGAGGGTGAGAGAGAGAGAGGGAGGGGCGTTTTACTCCCGCGGCTGCTGCGTATGGCGCGGCCGCGCACGGCTTGAAAGCGATCTGCCATGGGGGCAGAATGCGAGTGCTGATAGCTTGACGTGCTCTTTGCTCTCACCGCTTAACTCGCGTGGAAGCGGCGAGGTAGCACGAAGGTCAAGTCGCTCGCTGCTGCTGCTGGCGCGCTTCCTCACTCCAGCGATTTGACAGCCCGTTTCCGCGGTCATCGAGCGAGATGTGTTCATGTTTGCTTGTGCGTGTGTCACACCATGCTTGTTAATTTACTTAGTAAGCGAATGTTTACAAGTTTACACGGCCGACAAAACTACCATACTTGCTTTGTAGAGCTCTCTAATAATTTATTATCGCTATTGATGCTCCGCATTTCGGGCGAAACTGCGACTTTTTTTTAATCAACTGCGTAGTGTCACACTTACGCCTGCGTGTAGAAGTATGCATAACCATTTATAAAATATCTATATAAGTTATTTAAATTTCGCCTTGATTGCCCGCGCACTGCTTCCAAAACCCCGAACTGCGTCATACATTCGAAGACGTGAACATGCATTGGCGCAGCAAGACTCCTGTGGACGCCCTGACCTAACATATACAAAATAAGAGTTCATGGGATCACCGCACCACATTAAATGCGCAGGAGAGTCTAGCGGTGGCTGCTCATCAGTTCCCTGTATGAACATTCCGCAAGAACCCGGGAAAGAAGCTGAGACTTCCAATGTGGGTTCCACCGACAATGCTTCGACAAGTGCTGGACGTCGCTGATGGAATTTATCCAGCACAGAACGACTACACCTTCCGCGAAATGCTCTCTACTCCATAGGAAGTTGTGGGTAGCATTTTGTTTAACTGATTGAACCGGCATTGGAGACGTTATATTATTTTCTGCCCACAAGCGGTAAAATAATGACAGAGAGCAAAGTCCTATTTTGGATTATTGCCTCTTGGCACGTTGGAGCGACATTCATTCTTTCATCGACTACTATCGCTAGATCGATAAATGAGGTCCCTTCCCAGGCCCGCCATACCCAGCAAGCGTAGGACAGGCACGCTATCAAACGACACGCGCCAACTGACCTAAGATTCACCTCACCAAGGCACACCACATCCAAGCGCAGATTCGCGGTGTTAAAAGGTTTCTCCATCAGCTATGTAAATAACAAAAACACGCTTCTCAGCATCGATCCAGCAATCAGCCGCCGAGGATTCATATGGCCGAGCCAGCCGGCATCGACTTCAGCCGGCGCGAGGTGATGGTTAGTTCCTCCTTGACCCCCAGGGGTCGCGGCTTGATGTTCGTGCACACGACCCCTGCAGGCGGCGAGCGATCATAGCAGGTCACGCCTAATTGGCCGGCGCGCTCTCTGTCCCCGCATCCGCCGGGCTGCCTAGTCGCCTCAGGCACCGCTGAAGGTGAAGGACGATCGCTCGCTGAGGCCACAAGCGGGGGTGTATGCAAAGTTTTGCGCCTCTACGCTCTTCCTTCGTTCTTTTTGTGATCCTTGTGTCATCAAAGTGAAAGAAAACATTACTTTATGCCTTCCGTTTCACTTGCGGAGAGGTCGCTGGGGAAAGTGAGAGCTCGGAGGATTTTGGAACGGTTGCGTAGTGCGCGTGTGTCGTAATTACGCGGGTATGTCGCTGTGTTTGCGCGTCGTATAGGTGCGCCAGCATTTGCTGCCAACACAGCCTTTGCAGAAAAAGACAGAAATGTCAGGATGACGCATGTCCGCAAGAGAGGGAGAGAGAGAGAGAGAGAGGGAGAAATAGACAAGTGAAAACGACGGGAGGCAGACGGAAGCTGTACGTATATAAAAGGGGAACGCGTACAGCACCTCTGAGAGTTTGACTTGACGGAGTCTGTGGACAATCTTGTCTTCTGTGTTGACAAACGGAGACGTGCTTCTTGCCTTCGGCTGCAGCGGGATTCTAACATGGTGAGGACTCAGCCTGTGCTGATGCTTCCTTCTGATATCCGAATGACCTTCGCATGCTTCCTCCCAGTATAGCAATGAAATTGTTAATTGAGATGGCTTCGTGTGTTAGTAGCGTCATCGTCATCGCCAGTAGCAGCAGTCTAATTACGTTTACTGCTGGAAAAAATAAGTTATGTATTTACCGCGTCAAGGCAACTGATGAGCTTTGGGAGGTGCCGTAATGTGGGTATGGAATAACTTTAGCCACGGTTCCCTTTGGTGAAACAAAAAAAGCTGTAAAAAGCGTCTTTGCATACCACCCATATCCATCGCGGCCGGGAATCGAAGTGGCGTCCTCGTTCTGAGCAGCACAACGCCCTAGCTCATTAGCTGCCACTGTGGCTATTGCGGAGGAGCATGCTCCTTCAGCAATCACCAATTGACCTCGTCTGTGCCCAAGCCCTATCTGCCAAGATCTCTATGTAAGCGCTCCATCTTGGGAGGTGTTGGTCCAGACAACGTTTTATTCCCATCCCGCTATTCATTCGATTAACTTCTGAGACACCGCGCTATCATTCTTGTGTACCCTGCTTGTGTCTTGTACCCTCTTGTGTCTTGCGCACCCTGCTTAAATCTACATCTACCTAATGATAGCAGCTGGTTTGTGAACGAGTATTTGTTCTCAACTCGATGATGCTGTCCTTTCGTCACATTACGCGCATAGACTTTCTTGAAGAAGTAGGACCTCACAGTTGAGAGCGAGATTTTCATTATAACGTAAAAGCTGGGAGGTTTGACTGAACCTGTGAATTCTAGCCAGCTAATCAGCATTGGTAAGAGGCGAACGAAAGGTACAGTTCATATGCTAGCGGCACGGTATGCCACCACTGATGAGGCGACACTTTTCAATCGACTAGCCATTATCCCGACCAAAGCCGCAATCGAACTCGATCTCAGACCTGTCCGGACCAAGCCGACGACAGCGTCGCTGAGGATTACTCCTGCTGCAGTCCTGATGTGCCCTTCGGGGCTAGTAGTATACTTCAGGAGGACAGACTGTTGGGGTAGTCGGTATTGCATTTTACTTAAGGTAGATTAGCGCAAAGCAATAACAAACATAAAGAACAAAGTGGACATCGGCGGGGTAGTAGAGTTCGGTCATGGCTGCCTGATCAGCTGACAGAAATACGAGGCTATGCAACATTAAGCATCTTGATTGATGCTAGATTAGATTGATTGATGAGAGTAAAGTCTTAACACATTATAGCAGGATAATAGAGGGCTTCGGATTTATGTTGACCACCTGGGTTTCCTTGACTTTCAGCGAAAGCGTTTTACACGAGCGTTATTGCATCTTTCCTCCATCGGAATTCAGCCGCTGCAGCAGGGAATATATTCCGCAGTTTTGTGCTCAGCTTTAGAACGCCATAGCCACTGCGGGCTATATGAAAAAAATTGCCTTTCTTTAATAAATGCCGGATATCGCGATGATGAAGGGATGGCGTCATATTATGAATTTTTAAAAACAACACAGGAATTAGAAGAAATACCAGAAAGATGGAATTAGGTCATCTATAAAGCAAAAAAAAAATAATGCAAGAAGAAAACCTACTCACGCACTACTTTCTGTGGAGTAAGAGTACTCCTGAAAAAGTTCCACATTCTCAGCCGCACTAGTCTAAGCTGGGGAGGAAGATACATATATATCTCATTTACAGCTGCGAAATGCGGCAAAATGTAGCCGTCAGTGGTAAAATGACTTATTTTCCTGCTTTTCTTTTCCAAATTTGGGTAAGTACTGAATTGTCAGATGCGGAAGCTACACTGAGTTGGTATCTATTCCGAGAATCCAAATACGGTGTCAAACGTTACCGGAATGCTTGGCACAGCAACTCATGTTCAGAAGCTCCGCCCCCGTAGCTTGCCGTTCATTACCACACAAGGTTGCCCACGAGAAAGATAGTTGAGTTCGCACCCTACTCCCGCATTACGACGCCGTAAGTCGGAACATTAGGGATTGTTTTCACAGCAGAAGCTGCGCTGGAAACCAACCCTTTATTAGGTGATTTATTGAAACGAACGATATTACGATAAAAACACACGTATTCAACGAACTTATTCCCAGTTACTGGCATGGAAGTAAGATCGCTGCATGTTTTCCGAATAAGAAAATGAACAGATCCACTGTGATAGCTTGCACAACTTCGCTAGTTGTACGGGATATGTCTGGAAAAGAGATTAAATATAACTCGGCGTTAACGCCAGGTCTCCTTTTCCTGTGCGTGTGTTGACTGCGCTGTTACAATTCAGTCAAAAGCACTACATTTGGCTAGTGAGTACATTTCTCCCTTTTGTTCAGATTCGTTTCGTTGCCTCAACACATAAATACAGGTCGAAAGGTGGTTCCTCGCCTTGACTTTTCATCCTTGATTGCCGCGCCATCTGATGGCACTGGGAATGTGCACGTCCTTCTCCTACCACACCCACAGGAGGAAATGACGACGTCTCCGAACGCGCAGGCGGAGCACGCGTTAGGACATGAACTCGTACCTCCTTAAGCAATGGCTCATACCCCTTAAACGCGGACTCCTCATTAAGACGACAGAAGAGAAGTGAAATGCTATGCTGGAATGATGAGTGCCGACGCAGCCAGCTGTGGAAGAAGAAGACGACGTTGAACGCGCAAGCAGTGGCACGAGCGCGTTCGCGCGGTTGCGCCGAGGGGCGCCAACGAGCCAGCTGTGGAAGAAGACGACGGCGCTCGAGCCATTGCTGGTGCAGATAGTTTATCATCATAGTAATGAGAAAGACCTGACGGGTAATTGTCTTTTTCCTTAACTAAAGTAATATCGCTATATTATATCTATCTTACACAACTGTTAACTTGAACCATTACCTCGTTTAAGATGGGTCTTTATTATTCTCACCGTTTCGGAGACACCTCAAGTTCCGTTTGCCTGAGGCCGACTTGCAGTGTGCTCCTTGAGAAACGTAATGTCGCTAAGTGCTAGCGCCATAAAAAAATAATGTTACTATTTTGCCTGCAAATAGGAGTTTCTCTTATACGAATGCCTACCTGTTCTCATTTGATATGGCGGGCGGTGCCACTTGCAACAAGAAGCAACACGGCCGGAAAAGGGTACAGCGAGAGCTCCCGTTCACATAAATGTGGCAACCATTCTCGCGGGTTGAATTTTTGAACGCGTGAGCAGTGGCACGAGCGCGTTCGCGCGGTTGCGCCGAGGGGCTAAATTAAAATGGGCGACACAATCGTCCAACTGTCGTAGGCATTGAAACAACTGGCTGTAAACGCAGGCGAAGGTTTGACTCCGTGGCATCTGTGGCCGGGGAGAAACTCTGCTTCAAGATGCTGTTGGTGGGTGGTTTTCGAAAGTTAAAACGAAGTAAAGACTTTTCGCTCTCCATGAAAGGACATGACTCCCGGTATCTTGGCTTCTGCCACTGTCAGGCGAAACGCCCCTCTAGATCCACACCTTCCCTTACGATTCCGTCGCAGTGCTGCGTACCCTCTACAGGAACTGTATATCACAAAAAGCTCTTACAATAGTATGCGTAAAATAACATTCCAGCGAATCTTTATGCTGTACATGTTATTAGGGAAGGTCACCGGGCAATGGCAGAGGTCAGTTACGAACCAAAAGCTTTGAAATTGTGGCCTCAGGTTCTCAATAGCACATTCTCTTGGCATTTTTCCTCTTTAATGGTAGGACTAAATAAAGTAATTCAAGCTGCAATTGCAAGAAAAATTCTTTTACAATGCCAAAAAAAAAAGCCGCACTTCTCGGGAGAAGAAACTTGGTAAGCCATAAAAGAGCCAGGAACGAAAGGTGGTAGGCGATGCCACATTCACGTTTCTGCACCAGCTCGCCTCCGCGAGGTAATCACTTTTTGTGGCATCTCCTTTCGGGCATGGGTTCATTTTTTTAACGGTAATGATGGAATATAATGTGTTATTAAAGGGCCAAACACGGAACTTAGCAAGTTTAAATAACTTTCACGCCCAAAAAAGAAGAAACATTGAAATCCGTGACGTCTCATTGGCGCACAGGCGTTGGCGCTTCGACGAGAAATTGAAGAAATGAAACTGTGACCTTCATTTTCTGTTCTAGTGATCAACTTCCTTTCGCGAAGTTAACAGAAATACGGTTTTTAAATCACTATTTGTTGGTGTAAATGGATTTAGTGTTTCTGTTAGTGTCTCATTAACTGCTACGCTTGGATGTTTGTACCGCAACCACTTATTATAATTTAGGCTTCCTCTGTGCGCGGATGCCACCACGTCATTTGTTACAGCGCTGCTGAGCGACCGCTTGCACTTGTTTGTTTTCTGATTATCTGTGATAGTTTGCGCGTCTTGCGTCTGTTAAGCTGTTTGTCCGAAGTACTATTATGAATCCTGTGACTATGGAGATTACTGCGACGTACGGCTGCCTAGCGAAAGAGTAATTTCCTTTTCTCTGCACGGTCTCATTTTGCCAGTTTTCCTCTTGATGCAAGCTCATAGCGATAATGTCCACGTTCGAAACTTGGCGAATTGCTTATTATTTTGTCAATTGTTACTAATTTATTTATTAGTTACGGATGATATTTTTGCTCTGACTGCACAATGTATTACGCTGGTGGCCTACAAGTCCTATTCAAAGGAGAACGTAAGTTGGACTATCACATACTTGTGGCGTATTAAATGGAAAATATCCGTGACTCCTGTGAGCACAATGAAGACATGCATACAGAACTCTGGCGTCGTTCGCACGTTGCGCACTCGGTCACTATCGGTTCGTATGCTTGCCTACTGATGGCTCGAAATTTGAATGTCGAAATTTCGGCTTCATCAAAGTACGGCATGAGAAACATGGCAAACGCGCGGCGTTCTAACTGACATAGGCTTGCAGCAGCGAATTCTCGCGGTTGTAGGAATTCCTTGACTTTCTAGAAATTGTCCCTTTTCGCATTAAAAAATCTGGTCTTTTACTGTGATTGTGGGACCACCTACCTGTTCAATCTAGGGCGCTGTGTTGGCCTTGACGAACGCGTCCTTCTTTTTTGGTTGAAAATTTACCTTAGCAGAGTGCTCTTTGTGGTTCATATTTGTACTTTACTAAGCATCTAATATCAGCGTCAGATGGTTACATTCGAGATTGCGTCGTCTATTATTAAACTGTTCCTTATTGACCTTTGTAGCTTGTGCGTAACTGCCGCGGTAGCCCAGTAGCTATGGCGTTTCGCTGTTGAACTCGAGGTAGCGGGTTCAAACCCGGCTGCAGCGACCACATTTCATGCTGGGAAATAAATGCAAGGTCGCTCGTTTGCTTAGATTTAGGTTCATGGTAAAGAACCCTATGTGGTCAAAATTATTCCGCAGTCCCCTACTCTGAGTGCCCCTTAATCAAATTGTAATTGTTAGCAGAGCTGAAAGATCATTTTGCTATAAAGGTGTTGGTGCAGTCACGTGGCTTATCATATTGCATGTTCGTGTATTTAATTTTCATGAATTCAAGGCAAAGATGGTGATTCTGCTAGGCCTCGTCGTTGCAGCCGTGACCATTGTGCACGCGCAACAGGTGAGTAATTTTTTTTCTACTGGCTTTGGAGCTTAAAAATAAGATTCTGTGTTTTGAAATGTTTGCATTTTTAGAGACAACGTGAAGGACGAAACAGCACATGCTTCCCAGCAATCGATGGGGAGATGTCTTTGCGCATGCTTAGGAAGGCGTGCATGTGCATTCCGGCCCAATAATAAAAAAAAAAAAAAAAAAAAAAAAACTGCCGGCAAAACTTCAGACGATTGGAAATAGACATAGCATATGACTTTCAATCGACCACAAGCTCGTAGAAATATACGCTCAGGTTGACCAGATCTCATGACTGGAACAAAATCTATGCAAATTTGTATGATTCCGTATGTACAATCTGCGGTCATGGAGCAAAACTGCTGTTGCTGGTTTCAGTCACCTGTCCCGTTTATAGCCGTTAGTACATTTCATCAGTGTGCGAAATTTGTTTTGATAACACGAACTAACCAGCTTTTATTATATATATATAATACACGACACTATATATATATATATATATATATATATATATATATATATGTCTATAATGCACGCTTACACGACACTCACAAATGTCTTGAGCATGTTGAGAAGTGCCTCGATTAAGCGGTGCCGAGAGGCTGACTTCTGTGCCAGTTGCCCATTTTAGGGCCATAAAAGGCCATTTAGCTGCTATTTTTCGTGAATAAGAACACTGATTTCCAGCACTGCGCAAAGATGACTGATCAAAAGCCGGCTGTTTCTCCACATCTATCACTAAATGACGAAATGAATATTTAATTATTTATCTAACATGTAAACACCAAAAACAAACGACAACAACGCAGACTTGGGCGACCACTCCTTATCACAGCCGAATTTCAAGCGAACGTGTTTCTTTTGAGCAGGTGAGTTTGCAAAATTACCTGACACTCTTGAAACATTGCCCACAAACAACCGATAACGTTTTCCCGGCATCTTAGCAGTGTGGCACTTTTAGTTTGTCAAGGCAGCAGCCAAACTTCGCACGTGGTTAATCAATTACGCTTATGAAGTCCTGGAATGTTTGGCTATGTGATATTTGTCGAAGTGCGTCATTACGTACAGTTTCCGCTTTTCACCTTTGCATCTATGTAGGAGCGCGTAGTTGCGGGAAGGAAATGGAAACTGACATGTGTATATTGTCAATTCAAATTAAAAAAAAATAATATCTCACTGGTCTGTAAGCTACCAGGCATACAGGCTATGTTACTCGGCACTGCCCTACAGACACTAAGAGGCAGAAAGTCGGGAACGATTTTTACTCGCTGGAAGCAACGGCAGTTTTTGATGAAATGCCAGATTATTCAAAATAGATTCAGCTTTACTGTTGCAATAGCACAATATATAATTGAATGAGTGTCAATACAGGACGCGGTCCTAGAGTAGGAGATTGTTCTCAGGCCACCTATAATGATAAACGTAGTAGAAATAGTAAACAGCAACCAGAAACGCATAAAAATACAGTTTTGTGTTACAACGCGCAGTGTAACTGTACGCAATGACAAGTGCTAACAAAACGAACACTGTACAATGTTTTCACAGTGAATACAATGATATACAAGGAACGCTTCAATCCGAATGCAAGCATACAATGCACAACAAAGATAAACAAGAAGACGATACAGGGCCAATGGCAAGTGTATGAAAACCAAAAGCTCGGTGGTAGGAAAGGTCAGCGCGAAAATTATAAATAATAGGCTACGAAAGCAACAATTCAAAAAGTTGCCGAAATGCGTCAAATATAACTATAAGAACAACGCAGTAGATAGACGAAAATATTTTTCACATATCGAGAACGTGCGATAAACAAGAACAGCTTACAAGTGAAAAGAGATATTGTGAAGCGGAGTTAAGTAATACGTAACAGCCGGACCTCGCCGGACTCATAAATGGTATTCATCTACTAAAAGGTCCCATCTTGGCGTGTAGAATGCATGAACATTTGCAAAGGTGACTGCTGTTCGTAAAAAAAATAATAAAAAATAAAAAAAATTACACTGCCTGCGGCAACAGCTGGCAATACTAGAGAAATAGAAGATGGTGCGAAGAAAATACAAGGAAAGGAGTTTAACTAGGCTTTGTCCAGTTGGCTGCGCTACACGTACATGTGCGAATCGGTCATAAACGAAGCCTTCTCTGATGATCATTGGTAACACCTAACTTCCCTTCTGCACTTCTATATAGCTCAACGCTCCTCGCTTAATGGACGCTCTGGTCCGATTCTGCTCACTGAGGTTCCTTCTCTACACTAGGCTGCGTCTGTCCCCGACTCCCCACTTCTGTGTAGCCGGCATCTTCACTTTTCTGTCGTCGACATTCTTCCCTCCTTCCCTCTTGTTCTGCTTACCTATTCAGGCACCTACCATGTGGTCCATACCCATTCTGGGGGGTCGGCCGAGTCTGTTATACTCAGGGGCATAAGCCCTGTTGCACACACCCATTCTCTCTAGTCGGGCATATACACACTGACCCTTATCTAGTGGCTCAAGTGGTGGTATACTTGACAAGAAAGCAGCCAACAGCCAGCACACACACACGAAAAAAAAGGCGGGAGATGAGGGGAAGACGCAAAGAAAGTTTCGCTTTAGAAGAGTAAGAAAGAAAAGCCAGACTACTTTCTGTTGCACAACTTTCTCGTACAAGAATGTCCCACACAATATACAATCAAATGTGTTTTTCCTAGAAAACCAGAATTCAGCTCAGTTACGAGTACAGGACAAGGTGCAAGGTGTCTAGAACACTCGGGCACTCAAATATCTTGCCTTCACGTTATGAAGACGCACTCGTGCGGCTGATTTACACAGTGTTGCCGTGTTTGTATCATTGATTGATTTGCATGTGACACCTCCGCTCGGCAGGACCAAGGTGGGGCGTACCAGTTTCGATACGACGTAAAGGACCCGGTGGAAGGAGGCAGTCACTTCCACGAGGAGTCGAGCGACGCGGGGGGCGCCCGACGTGGCTCGTACGGCATCACCAACAAGGACGGACAATTCGTCAACGTTGAGTACACCGCCGACGACAACGGCTACAAGCCGGTCATCACCAGCAACGTGCCCGGAGTGTCGCGGCAGGGTTGAGCACGCATGCAGTAGATACGACAGGACGCATCGCAGCACGGGGACTTTCGGCAGTGGCATCAGTGCTTTCATTTCTGTGCCTTCATTTCTCACTCTTTGGAACAGCAGCAGTTGTTTCTGGCCGGCGCAGAACAGCGTTGTGAAAAGCATGTTTGGTATATAAAGGGAATCGCTTACAAGATACCGTGTACGTGTGATTGTTTTCTGTGGTCGACGCTGCTTGGACGAAGGTGCAGTACTTACTGCAAGGCGCTGGAAATCAGAAAAAGGCAGGTACGAGTCACTTGAAAGCAATAGCAAGTCCATTTTTTTAAGATCCCCGCATTCGGGCTACAGTTTACTGAATGCCGCTACACCGGATACATCTATACAACAGCGCTTGTAGCGATACATTGGGGTGGTTTGCCTAATAAAAAAGCATCACAAACATTTTTGTGCCTATATGCTCCTCTCGCGAGGAAAAAGAAAAGAGCAACTGTGCATTCGCGAATATGATGCTGCTGGAGCCTTTGTGGTATCAGCTAAGTTTCATGTTGCCTATGATTGCAATAGTAACTTATTGCACTGAATAGTTGAAGTCGCCATTGCAAGATGGTGCCACTAGTGCTACTGTAAAAATCTACATCTCGGGTATTCCGTAAATGGTGTATGCATGTACGGGAGAAGCCTTACCTCTCGAGTCCTAGGTAAAGTAGGACACTGCGGATACGTGTTCCGGTGTGCGTCAGCGCCTATTCCTGGGGGGCCGCATGGTCGAGACAGAGTGATTCTGTTGGTTAGAGCATAAGTACCGCGAAGTGACTGGGCGAGCTCTCATCTCGCGTTTTGCCTTTGCTTTGCTTTGTGCAACATCAGCTTCTCAGTGGCCGCACCCGACATCAAGGGGGACGTAACCATGTCAGACAATCGAGCGACGACTTTTTGTATCCTCATCATGGCGGGAAGGCAATTATAAACACTCGTGGCTCACCGCTTCGGAACGCCTGCGCACAAACTAAACTGCTTCAAAAGAGCGGTGCCCCTGGTAGTCGGCGCTCACACACACTGTCGCACACCACCGTCTCCACCATCTAGAAAACCAGAAGAAGGGCGGTACTGTGGTGTCGTGTTGCACATTTATTGCCGGCAAGCATTTCAATGTTGATCATGTTATACGACGTCTCTTGGAACTTGCGTGGGGTATTCTACGAGGGTGTCACATGGCGTACTTGAGGTGACAAGCTGATCCCATCCATGCCCTACGCACTGAACGTGTTCCTGTGGATGAAGAACTAAGACAGTGTATGCTCTCACGCAGCATGATTTTGTTAGGTATCTCCACGGTCCGAGTAAGGTCGGGCGATATGGAGATTTTAGAAAGGCATAATATAGTCTTCGCCTTCAGTCATAACTGTATTTTTAGGTTGTGGCGTGTTATATGGAGAGTGCTAGAACAACTGCGGACACTGCAGGTGACAAGCGCAGTAATGATTTTCGTCTTTGCTTTTCTGAAACAGGTGGTACAGTGAACAATATAATGAAGCAACGTACGGCTCCCGGCGTGAAACGTAACGTTTTGGCCAAACGGAATTTCCTTGACGACACACAATTCTGATGAAGAGTTGTCATCAGTGCCTAGCTGTTCTGGTCAGTCTGCGGCTCACGGTCAGCTACTCGGCCACGGAATCACTTTCCGGCTCGATAGACATACGTGCAATATTGTGCTACTAAAGCTTTTGGCCGAACGGCTGGTGCATTACTTTCTTTATGTACGTACAGTTCTAAGCAACGTGCGCAGTGTTTTGAACCAAGGAGGTGGAGAGGGTGAGCCGAGAAAATAATCCAATGACTTCCAAGCGCCTTAGGGTATCAAAATTACGTGCTTAGCTGCGGTTCTTGAGCAATATAGAGAATTCCTTAGATGGCTTTTTGATAATATCGGTGGGGCCACCCTTAGGCACAAACTGCTTCCTTACGAAACGCACTGCGGTTGTGCACGCCACGATGACTTTTCAAGGCCTAGGTAAGCTCATTTGTCGCATCTATTTAATTAGCAAACCAGCTGCTTGTGCATGTACTTCTATGTCAAGGATTACGCACTTTCCCAGGTTCTTCGCTTAGTGAAACTGTATTGAGGGCATGGAGCAACAAAGGGCTTCCGGTAACATTTGAAAATGCATTCTTGGTACGCACTTGCTCGCCTTACTTCTTTAACGCCTAGCTCGCGCCTGCGTCCGAAAAGAAAAGAAGTTCATTGCGCAACTGACCTAACACGCCTCGCAACTGAGAAGGAACAATCTAATTGCCACCTGTACAATACTCTCGGACCGAACTTAAGGAAATAGTGAAAGGCTAATCACCGCGCAGCAGCTTATGGTTGCGGCACAACGCGCTTTCTGAAGCATTCCGAGCCGGCAGCTCGCGGAACAGGAACAACGGCGGCGCAAATGTTTTGGTGGGGGTAGGGTTATGCATTTTCGGCAGGGAAGCAGCATAGCGCGATACGCTGCTCGAGCACTGCCGCCGACTACACGCCTCGTTCGTGAATATAATCGTCCACGCATGAGGTAAGGCGCCGAGCATGATGCGAAGCGTCGTCGGCGACGGGTGCTCAGGCGGGATCAGCGGCGGAGCGTGAAGAACCACGGTTTCCCAGGCCTAAGCGGCGCTTCCCTTGCCTCGCGGCGAGGTTCGACCACGGGGCCCCTTAAAAGGCCGAAACCGACGTGGCTGCCTCGACTCTTGCAAGTGCGCGCGCGAGTGCCTGTTGTGGTCCGGTCGGCGTACAGCGACGCTTTGCATTCGGATTTACCTTCGCAAGAAGATTTGTCTTCGGCTAATCTACGTCATGTCCAGCTGTGGCTACGTCACCTTCCTGGTGGGTATAACTGAACGTTTACGATGCAGCCTCGTGGTGATTTAGCGCTAACAATGATGCACCGGAAATGTTGTCGCAACCAGGCAAACGTCTCACTGGATTGAAAATGTCCATGTTTCGTCCATGTATGGTAATACTACACGTTTATTGCTAAAATGGGGCCACAACTCGAAGCGAGTGCCGGTTAGGGCTAGATCAGCTGCCATGTTAAAATACCACGTGGGATTCTACAGAGGTGTGATGGGGTAATACCAAGTTCTCCCAAAAGTTTGAGACGTCGGTGAAGAGGCTGATTACAATTGATGCAAGATACAGAGAACATTATTATTATGATTAAATTATTATTATTATTATTATTATTATTATTATTATTTTGTTTTTGTTTGCGGACGTGCCGGCCAAGTCACGAAAGCCACTTCCTTGGCTTTGACGGGCCTGCCTTCTGATGTGCACATATTGTAAGATGGCAACAGTAAATATTATTATTATTATTATTATTATTATTATTATTATTATTATTATTATTATTATTATTATTATTATTATTATTATTATTATTATTGCAAAGATCATCGGCGAATGCCTTATGCGCTTGAAGCCTTCCTATATCCTGCGGCTCTGACGGCATCCCCTCCGCAATTTTGAAAGCTTACGGCAGTATATTTGGCCCAGTATTGACATGTATATTTAATAACTCTGAATACTTCAACTTTCCCTCGCATGTGGGAACTGCTCGTGTTTTTTCTGTATTTAAGCCTGGCTGTAAAACCGATGTCTCAAATTATCGCCCATTTTCTCTGCTCTGCGTTTGATCTTTGAGCTCGTTCTTCAGAGAATATTGTCTTTTAGTGTGAAGAACTCATTGATTCCGAATCAGCATGGATTCCCCACCGGCCGCTCCACTATTCGAAATCTCGCAACTTTCATGACACAGATCACCGCGCCGGTGCTTCAAAGGGAGCAAGTTGACACCTTTTATTGTGACCTCATCAAAGCCTTTGATGTGGTCAGCCACTGACTGCTTGTGATCAAGCTTGCGCACTTTGGTGTTGAATCGTCTATTGCAAATCTCTTACGGAGTTAAGTTATTGATAGATCATGTTATGTGAACTTCAATGGCTAAACGTCTTCTTACATGGCAACTAACGGCATCCTTCAAGGATCCGTATTAGAACCACTCCTTTTGTAGCGAGAGCTACATTGGCCGTATTCTCGCTGTTTCGCTGTGACCGGTGGCTGCACCGCGAGCTCAGCCGTTGCCTAGCAACCGTCGCAGCTGGCAGCGGCGCTCGCCGCGCCATCTGGCATGACGTTAGAGGAGCCGGTGAAACCGTGTTGCAACAACAGAGGAGGAGCCGGCGTTGCATCGTATATATAGAAAGGACAGCTCAGTGGGATTCGTCGGCAGATAGGGAAAGTGAGTCGGAGAGACTGAAAGAAGCCAGGCTTCGTCGTCGGAACGAAACCAAGAGGAGGCAGCGAGCCACGGAGCCGGAGGAAGAACGAGCCGCATATGCCTCGAGAAGCGTCGTAAATACGAAGCGGCCAGGCAAGTGATTCAGATGAGGATAGCACCCGAAACGTGTTCAAGTCACTGGACGACAACCCCCTTATCCTCCCATCTCACCGACCATCGGGCCGTCTTGGTGGCAATTGAGAAACAACAAGAGGATGACGTTCAATATAAATGCATTAAACTTTCAAAATGTCTAGTCTTTAATGTAACCATAACTTAACGAGAGGTAACAACCAAACCTAAACACTCAGT
This sequence comes from Dermacentor silvarum, assembly GCF_013339745.2. Taxonomy (NCBI): domain Eukaryota; kingdom Metazoa; phylum Arthropoda; class Arachnida; order Ixodida; family Ixodidae; genus Dermacentor; species Dermacentor silvarum. The sequence goes on from NC_051161.1 coordinate 84,902,170, forward strand.
CGTACGAAGCTAAATGATAAAGATGTAACTGTACAGAGAACGAAGCTAAACAATAAGAATAACCGTACCTCTCGCTACGCACACCCAGGCATAACTGAATTGAGCCACAGCCAATTTTTAAATTTCTATTAATGACGTTCTTTCGGCCATTCGGAATTGTTCATTCCTCCTACATGCCGATGATATCAAGGTATTTAAGGCACTTCATACTGTTGATGACTGTCGCATCCTGCAGATTGACCTGTTTTCTTTTTATAAATGATGCACAAATAATAACCTCACCTTGAACGCTGCTAACACCAATGTCATGATTTTCACCCGCCCAACAGCAAGCATTTTTTTTATGCAGTTGTAATAGTACGTCGAGATCAATGATCTCGATGTACTTTTTGATACAAGCTTACACTTTTAAGCTCACACTAAACGCGTTGCAATGCGGGGTATGCACACTCTTGGCTCTGTTTGCTGACTATCGAGAGAATTCAATCCTCCTACACCGTTCCGCAAGTTGTACACTACAGTCTGTCTTCCTCAACTGGAATACGCGTTGGACGCCTGGAACGGCATTTGTAGATCCAACAGTGACATTATTGATCGGGTCCAGAAAAAGTTTCTAAGCATATATCATCACCGCGTTGCTAACACGAACGCTGGGCCTTGCTCTAGTGCTGTTGGATTATTGTCATTGCCCTTACTTCGCTGCCCACGTAATCGTTCTGACCTTCTGTTTCTTTTCATACTCCTTCACGGTATCCTCATGTGCACCGAACTTCTCAGTTGTGTCATGTTTCGTATTCAGCGCAAGATCTCCAGAGAACATCGCCCTTTCCATGTTCCTGCCTGTACATCATCAACACTCAACCGTCCACAGAATACAGAGCCTTTATAACGGTCACTTTCATGACCTTGATATTGTTCACAATTCGCTCTCATTCTGCTGTTCCGAGCTTTGCGTTGTTGTGTCATAGTTTCACACATTGTTCGATTGCCCTTCTCTTCCTTTTCTTATATATTCATTTTGCGCCTTGTTGCATGTAAACCCGTCTTTTCAAGATTGTTATTTTTATTCACTGTTTCGTTTTACTAATAGTCCGTGTTGTTCTTTATTTGTTTTTTATGTATGCATGCGCTAGAACTTAGACCTCATGGTTCTTCCTGGGCACGATAACTGATTGATTGATTAATAATATTACATAACAAAACTGCAATTCGTTTGCAGTTTTTTTTTTTCAATGTATGCGTGCACCAGCACTCGGAACTTAGGGCTGTTCCTGGGCACAGTAAATAAATAAATGATTGATTGATTGATTATTACACAATATATCCAATGTCTACTAAAGCCGGCAACAAAACGTTCGGGCAGGCCCCATCTCACAATGAATGTCGACTTTAATGCGATTAGCATTGAAGCAATGTCGTGACACAACGCACTGCCACCGCCGAAACTATAGTCGGGTACAACTTAAGAAGGCAGGAGTGGCCCCGCCTAGATGACCGAAGTAGCGGCAGCCGATTTCCTCCGCGACTAAAGAAATAGTCCCGCTGACGCGACTCGGCCCAGTTCGAAGCGCGGCTGCCATGTTCTCCGTCGGCGGGGTCACCGGCTGTCCGGCTCATGACTTGAGTTTAGAATACGCATGCATTGGTGGAGCCTCGTGTGCATCCGTGTTCGAGGGGCATGGGCCGCTGCCTTCTAAAGTTGTACCCGACTATATTCATGTATGACACATGAAAAGTAGCGGGGCCGATCCTCTCTACACTCTCTATGAGCAGATCCTCTCCCGCGCTTCCATGAAGGCAATGATGATGATGATGATTATTATTGGCAACTCCTTTGAAACAGGGCGGCGACAAATAGTCACGTAGTCAACTTGATGTAATCATGTTTTACTAAATCTATCGCAGTCTAGTATCTTCCCTATCTAATCTCGATCTTTATTTTCGCCATTATATTAAACCTCTATCTCGATTTTGTACTGTTACCTACGCTTGAAACGACTAATGTTCTATCAGTATCTTCCTAGCCACGGGGTTGCAATACCCCGTGGCGACAATCAACAATCAAGAAGTACTCCGCAAGTCCTTACACGAGCAAATAATGGTGGCGCCTGTTCCGCGTAACATGCACCAGGAATATCACTTGGGCAGGAGAAAAGCAGGAGCGATAACAATAGAAAGGAGATACGGCACTCTCTCCACTGCTCGCTGGACAGATGCGGCCATGTGCCCGAATGGAGAGGGCATGGTAATCAGCGTGGCTGGACACAGACAGTAAGAACTGGTATCCGCCTCCGTTCGTACGCAGAACGTCGCCGCAGCCGAACAGGCCGCTATTGCCCTCGCCATCTCGGCATCGAGACAAAACGAAGAACTATATATTCTTACAGACTGTCAATCAGCATGTAGAGCCTACGCGAACGGCCATCTACACAAAATCGCATGCGATATTCTACATCGCCTCAACGAAATACCCCGCACCACGATAATTTGGACACCGGGACATGAAGGCGTCAGCGGAAACCATCGTGCACACACGATAGCCCGAGGTCACTGCAACCGGGCACTGCAAGAGACGCCAGAAGACCCATGTCCAGACACACTACAAACTTACTACGATATACTGCAGCACTACCGCCTTTCGAGAAGAACGATGCCGCCACCCCACCCATCCCTCACCAGAGCTGAAGCCACGACCTGGAGGCAACTCCAGACCAACACCTATCCTCACCTCACGCTCCTTCACGCGATGTACCCCACCCTTTATCAGCCCCTTTGTCCTTTCTGTACAGAGCGAGCTACCCTCTACCACACCACATGGGCATGCCAAAATATCCCCAATAACTCCCCAAATCGAAACGCAACGCACGAGCAGTGGGAGATGGTGCTGACCAGCTCGGCACTGGAGGATCAGCGAAAGCTTATCGCCAGAGCCGAAGTGCTGCCACCGCCGCTGGGGCCCTGGACTGAAGGCTCCACCCACCACGGAGATCGACGCTTCTCCGTGCCTCATCAAAATAAAGTTTTGTCTCTCTCTCTCTCTCCTAGCTTTCCTTGCACCAATGCTGTAAACGTCTCTCACTTATCTCAACAGCAGACCGGTTAATGCTTACATTTGCTTTGAATCCTAACGCTTCTGGAAGGTGGATGTTCCCTAAGGGTCTCGCTCAGTGAATATCTTCGCATTAAATTACCATGTGCCGAGTCATTTACAGCCGTTTATTGCAGCGCACAAATTCCTCATTCTGTGGCGCATACTTGCTATGGTATATTTTAGTCCTCAGGAAGCCAGTTTGCGCTTCATATATCAGAGCACTGCGCTTTTTGTTATCATATAATTTTTCCCTCCTGATTTCTTTCTTGCCATTTTGGTAAGTCTCCATGCAACTTTTGTTTGTATCTTTTGCATCTAATCTGCCATCTCTGTTTTTCTCTATTTCTTTTTGATTACTCCTGGTTGTATATTTACACTTTCAGGACATGGTTGCCACCTTTCCTGATCTCTTTCACCATTCCGTGTCCATGCCTATGAGAAACAGATATTTATGCACTTTAGCCGGCCATTTCTTTTCAGTGCATGTTACTTAGTCGTTCTTCAAAACTAATTTTTCACTACGCTTCGCTGACTTCAAAAGTAGCCAAGAAGCTTCTATTGTGGTTTCACCGTGGACCTTCCCTCTGGACACGCCTCTCCATCTAAGCGCCACCACCGCGATGTGCGCCCGAAGTCGTTTGCGGGGCCTAGGAAATTGCACTGTCATGCGCGCAGGCGCGTATGAGCCGTGTACTGCAGCCACTCTTCTATCTCGCACTTCCCTATTGGAGTTACTGTATAGACTCGTCGTTTAGGGAGCCAGAGTTGCACCACGGTTTTACGCGCGTCGCGCCTCCTCCAAGTGATTCTAGTGTCGCTATTCGCCGAGCCTCATGACATGGTCAAAAAGGGGCTCAACTGTGTAATAATAATAATAAAAAAAACGAAATGCAAAAGAAAACAAAGGCGCTGCTGACACTGCCGCATGATCGCGGCTCCTGCATGTATAGGGAATGGCTTTCCCGCATAACTTTGGAGCCCAAGATGGCGTACCTTGTCCCAACTTTGGCTCCCTAAAGGGAGCTTATACAGTAACCCCATTCCTATTAGGGTGTCTCGATGCAACGCTTCTCCGTACAGGGTGGTGACACGTCTGCTTGAGCCGCCACATTGTGTCGCACACGTAAAGGCGCGCCATGACGGACAGCGAGAACTTTGGTTCTGCGCTCGCTGACAGCGTAAAAATGTCTGATTTTCGCAGTTTGTACGATTACGTGCATTGAAATATTTACATCTCACCTGAAAAACGGAGGTTGGACTTTTACAGAATAACAATACTATAGAATAAGTTTCCACACCAGCAGATAACCAGTCGTTGCTGCCGCGCTTTCGCTTACGCTAACAAATTTGCTTTGAAACACAAAGTTGACGCATGTGGTGTGCACTAAGGTCTTAGCGGTTGTCATTCAAAAACACTGACGCAACTTTTGACCGGAGAGCTTTGGCTGCGTCATGCCGAGCAAAGATATAGGGCAAAACAGTGTGAATAAATACGGCTGCGTTATATCTGAAGGAACGTTATTCATCGAGGTACAAATCGTGCGTGTGAAAGGTACGAATGATAACAAACGCATGGTCGGACCCAGTCTAACATTAGCAGAGATAGACTATGCGAGTGTCAAAAAGCAAGCTTGAGGTGGCGGTTTCGATCACGGCCACCGCTGCCGAATTTCAAAAGGGGCACAATGCAGCACCGCTAGTGCACATAGATTTTGGTGCATGTTAAAGAACCCCAGGTGGTCAAAATTATTTCGGAGTCCCTCACTAAGCATAATAATTAGATCGCGCATTTGGCTCGTGAAAATACAGAATTTATTCTTTTTATAGGTGAAAAGCAAGAACACTATATATATATATATATATATATATATATATACATAGTGCCCAAATATTTTGCTGAAATACACATTTGCCTTAGTTCAGCTCTGCAACGACCCATGATGAGCACAGCAATTTCTGAAATAGAAACTTAGTGAGACATCACTGAAAGAAAGGTAATTTTTATTGCCAAAATATGCGGGGTGATTATTTTTAGGTTCTCCAGAATTTTTAACATTCGCCTGTTGCAGATAACAGAGTTCTAGTCATTGAGATGGATTACTCAGATATCGGACACTACTTACACGAGAAATCAAAACACATATTCGAATAACTAAAAACATCACTAATTCACTTAATAATTATTTACCTTACGACACATATTGCAAGTTACGAATTGTAGATGGTGAGTTTGCAAAGCCACTTGGAATGAATTTCCAGAATGACGCCAGTTCGAAAAGGTGCGCCATCAAATTCGCCGTAAAAATGCACTGTTCAACTTTTTAAACAAAATGCTCTTGTGTACGTATTTTGTTTGAGCATAAGTTTTTCTTTTGAGCATATATGTCGCCTTGAAGAAGACAAGCCCACTTGTCGAAACGTTGGCTACTGCTCTCACCTTGTTCTCGTGTTGCTCATCTTTCATGCATTGAATCCCAAAAGTAACTGGAACGCCCATGTATTTCTTACCACACTCTGCAAAGGAACTGATGTCGTCCCGGGGATTCATTTCAATTTTCATTTTCTTATCACCGGCTACAATTCGTAAATTGCAATATGTGCCGTAAAGTAAGTAATTATGAAGTTATTTAGCGAATGTTTGCTCATTTTTGAACACGTGTTTCGTTTGTCATGCTATCATTGTCCGCCTCTTAGGATAATCCAGCTCAAAGACAAGAAGTACGCTATCGGCCGCAGGCTATTTTTTTTAAATTTCGGAACACTTAGAAATGGTCACACCGTGTAGCTGTCAGTTGAGTAAAATGCGATGAAGACAACCCGAAAAACGAAATGTAGTTCAAAGCTGTTAACCAACACGTTCAGGCTGGATGAAACCACAGGACGCCATGCAAACAAACTCGAGAGCATTGACAGAGCAAAGCTCAAGTTTACATGCTTATTACAAACATAAAAACAGATTAGCTCAAGTTTACACCTGCGGCGGTTTTACTTCCATATTGCATCTCCCTCGTTACATCTGGCTGGTACAATCAGTGCAAGTATAAATGCTGAGCCGCAACAAGACAAAACTCTCCAACACGCATTTTCCTGACATTTGGATGCTCAGTGAATGTGATTGTTGGAAATGACACATTAAGATTGAGCAGGCTTCTCATCATCTTGATTAAATGATTTACACGGAAAACGCCGAGTGCATCAAAAAATTTCCTGAAGACCGCTTCACACGACGACAAATTCAAACATCATGGCTTAGATTAACAAGGTTCGTGTCGACCTATTGCTGCGTTCTGGTTCGTGGGAAAATATAGACATGGGTGTCGTTTCTCCGTTGAGCTGGTGCACAAAGGTGCGCATCGAACTAGCTTGACGGTGTATTTACAGCGATAAAATTGCCGAGCACCTTTCATCTCACGTCGCGAGCCCGAGAAGTCAACTTAGTCGACACGTGCGCCGCATCATTGTAATAACAAAGACCAGGCAACGCGACCGCGCTGCACTGGAAGCACGCACACGTACGGCCGCTTCAACAGCTCCCGACAAAATATGGCGGAGGCGCAGCGCGAGCCTGGGGACGTATTCTGAAACATTCTACTTCGGCGATAGTTTGCCTAGGCGACAATTTCGCATACAGGCGCGCGCTTATTGGCTGTTTTAGCAAAATTGGATGAGCTGATCGGCTGGTTGAGCCCGACGTCATTCAATTTTGTTCAACCAGCCAATCAGCGCGCACCTGAAAGCGAAAGGCTACCTATCGTCGAAGTGGAACGTTTCAGAATACGTCCCTGCCCCTGCAGTGGGCTTTGTACATTGCTTACTGTAAATAAAATACTTACTTACCTACCATTTGCGGCGGGAGGCGGCGCTGACATCGAGGCACCCTATTCCCTATAGGTATGTCGTGCCATCTAACGGAGCCAACACGAAGCCAGCACGTGGCTTCCGAAATGCGAGGCACGTTAGTGCGTGCGAACGCTGAGAAATGCGTCAATTATGAGGTGTGCAATGCACCTGGGCTCCTCTCTCGCACTTCTCTCTTGACACGCTGAGCCCTCTGGTGGTACTGGTTAGGAATCAGCGTGTGACCTCTGAGATGTGTGGTGCGACGGTGGTGCGCCTATTTCACTTATCCGACATATTTCCTACATATTTTCGTTTCACAATTGGCCCCTATACCAAATTTCAGTTCGATTCGTTTTAGCCTGCCATAAGCTTTGATGGTGCACGTTCCCATCACGTTTGTTTACATTGTTTTTTAAACGGAGGGTTCAAAAACTTGCCTCACACGGGGCGCGATTCGACGGTGGCAATACGTTGTGTCGCAACGTTTCTTCAAAGCTAATCCCAGCGTCCGACAGTAGTTGTGAGATGGGTTCTGCCCTGAGTTCTTTTTCTTTTTTTTTCCTTTTTGATCACATCGCGTTTTACCGGCTCCATATTAGAGGTCTGCTTTACAATATTGCATGGTTGTAGTTGCAAGAGCTGAAGGCGTGGTCGAGCAACACAACCTGCATGAGAGCCCTGAAGCGGCCGTATGACCTTAGCGTCGGTGAAAACGCGTAGGATAGCGTCAATTATGAATCATCACTAAAAGTAGCTAGCAAACAGACCCCTAGTCCTACCGAAGGGTGCGAGAACTTGCTTATACAACTTCTCCGTCTTTAATGTACAAGTTGTTCAGATGCTTGTATTAATTAATTAAATATTAATTTATATACATACCCTCAGTTACAGAGGCATTATAGAGGGGAGTGCAGTAAAAACAAAACAAGCTATCAGCACTCGGCATCAGCACTCGGCATACAGAACCTGAGGACGACCGCGAAAATGTGCCTTGAGTGTCCATATAATTGTTATCGCAATACTCGCAAAAAATTAGGGTCAGTTCGCCATGCACGAAAGAAGGTCAAGGCGAAAACCTGCGCGCTTAAGCGACAGTTATTAAATTACCTGAAATTATCATTCGAATGCGTTGTTACTTCTTATTACTTCTTTTCTCCCACCAAAGGTCGTGGGTACGAGTGCCTTAATTGACGCTACTTTAATTACCTGTGGCCCAATTAACGACTAAAGTTCATGGCATTCGACTCCCACCAAAGGTCGTGGGTTCGAGTGCCTTAATTGACTCTATATTAGTTAACTGTGCTCCAATTACCTTCGCCTTAACACAAAAGGTTGTGGATTCGATTCCCACATAAGCTTGAGGGTACGACTCCCACCGAAGGTGTGGATTAGAGCGCCTGAAATAACTCTACCTTAATTAACTTTTCCTTTTTATTGGCATGATGAGCGGCATCAGAGCCAGCGTTGGGAGAAGACGACGATCGCGCGAGCAGTGGCACGAGCGCGTCTCTGCGCGAGACGAGCTCACGTGACTTTCTGCACCGCACGCCGCGTTTTCAAGGCCAACGTCTGATAAGGCATTTAAGGCGTTCGTCTTAAAACAAGAGCGACATCAGGCGTGTGGCACCCCTTCGCTATAAGGAAGAGAAAGAAACAACACATCACTTTTATTTACACAGCGTCCTCACAACAAAAAAGTCAAGCAGTGTTTCTCGAGATCGAGTGTAATCGGATATGGATGCAATATCAGCGGGAAGGTGTTTCCATTCGTTACACGTATGTGGAATAAACGAGTAAAAGATTAGTTTGTACGAGGATGAAAGACTCCAACCTTATGGCGTTGATAAATACGAGAAGAGTTATATGCGGAATTAGGAATGGGTTGGCTACGTAAAGATGATGATAATGCATTTTGTGAAATAAACACAAACGGAAAACCTTTCTCCGGAGTAATAGGGAAGGTGATAATAAACTTGCCTGCAATGATATAGCGCTGGCGATGTGATTATAGTTAGAAAGAATAAAACGCACGCCATTATTCTGAACTAGTTCGGAGGTCAGAATGGCTAGACTCCCAAAAAGACGCACCGTATTCTAGTTTAGAATGAACGAGGGTTTTGTAGAGAAGTATAGCTTAAGTTACACGGGAGATTTAATAATTAAATAAATTCTGAGCTTTTACCTGCCAAAAACCACGATTTGATTATGAGGCACGCCGTAGTGAGGGACTCGGGATTAATTTTGGCCACCTGGAGTTAATTAACGTCTACCCAATGCACGGTACACGGGCGTTTTTGCATTTCACCCCATCGAAATGCGGTCGCCGCTGCCGGGATTCGATCCCACGACCTCGTGCTCAGTATAGCGCAACACCATAGCAACTACGCTACCACGGTGGGTCGGGAGCTTTAATAAAGTTGCTTCCTACACATCCTAGCATGCGGTAAGCATTAGCTGTTATTATATCGGTATGACGCTTCTAATTCAAAGTTGAATTATTATTCAAACGAAAGTATCGAAATGACGACACGGAAACTAGCTGAAGATTGTTTAATAAATATGTAGCAGGAGTGCTTCGGCGGGATACATGCATGAGTTTGCACTTGTTAGTGCCTAATCCAAAAGTGCAGTGTCACTAGTCGCACTTTTTGTCTAGCGGGTTTTCTTTAACGCTCGGGAAAAAAAACTTTTATGTAGCAAGTGTTGAGCACCCGTCAAGTGACGGAGAAAGTTTGCATTGCCATTGCTGCAGTTCTTGCACGATGCAGTGTTGCAAGCCTTTATTTGCCTTTATTTTTTTCCCTAGATGCCTTGGGGCAAATCCAGCAGAATAAAAACAATATATTCTTTGTTGCTCACAGTGCGCCTTGGTAACAGTTGTTCTGCTGACAACTGCTGACGCCGGTTATGTCGGCGGTGGAGGCATTGGACTTGGCGGTGGAGGCTACGGTGGCGGGGGCTACGGCGGCGGAGGCTACGGAAAGGTACTTGATTGTCATCATGAACATATATATGTCCACCGATGGACAAAGGTATCTATTAGAAATGTTCAGTTAGCGCTGTCATGTATCAACTGTATGGATTATATGTCTTCACATTGGTTGACCTAATCCCACCACTTACTTCAACACCACGCTCAAGTGCTCTTCCTTGTGTCTGGAAAAATCCCGTTACGTTCACAACGGTCGCTCTCTTAAGCGCTTAAGACAAACAGAAAAGTACTGCTCACTGTCCAAATATCTTCAGGACACGGGTTAAGTGGCACTGGTGAAGAAGCTAAAGATACGTCCTTAAGGCCAACAGACCTTCAGCCAGTATAGGCAGTTGTAATGTTGATCACCTGAAAAACTCTCACAGTTCGTGTGGTAATAGACACTCCCTCCAATTATTTGAATTTTCTTTGCACTTTTGAACAGCCTTGAGATAGCAAAATTTTCCATCGAATTATCCCTTCCATGACGTGTGTGTCAAATAAGCAAGTCTGGGACCGAAGAACCGATGTAGCGGTTTATCGTGAACTTATTGTGCTAAGTGTTATTTGCTGTTACTAGAAAGCAGATACCACCATCAGGCCTCGCGAAGCTGAATGACGAAGTCCTTTGCACGAAGTCGTTTGGATGGGATTTGGTACAATGCAGGCTTCTGGCCTTAGTTGTTCACGCCTGAGATAAGTCATGGTCGAAGCCTGTGGACACTTTCACGCATTTCTGCTGGAGGGAAGCCAGTGGCAGTGGATACTGAACGCACGACCTCCTGCGGCGGAAGCAGGGCCCCCAGCTAGAGGGCCAAGGCTGCGCAGCGTGTACAGTGAAGGAGAAAATTACGCAGTCACGAGAAAGTGCTATGTCTAATGCATTATCCCGACCACTATGCCGTGGCGCGTTTTAGTCTGTCTTTAAACAAGAGGCTATGTGCAGGGTTGTGGTGTGTAATTGTCAGTATATTATTTGCCGCTGAAGTTCAGTTGGAGAGCCTGTGAACCGCTGTGCCTTTATACTTCTAGCTTCTCGCGCTGCTCAAAGAGGTGCTTGTGGATAGGTGATTGTGTAGCTGCGGAATTTAACTAGTGTTTTCGTTAACAGTAACGCTTCGCAGGAAACAAATGTGTACAATACGATTAAGTTTACATTTAACAATTTGGACAGCTCGCTGGCGTGTGTTGGGCCTACTGCGAAATTAAGGTCAAACGTAAGCGCAATGTCGCAAAAAAATACTTTTGGGTCCAACGCTGTGGTATAGTGGAACTTTGGCTGCGAAGGTGAATGACTGATTCTGTAAACAGTATTAAAGTACATTTAAGTTTTCACCGTTACTTCCTTATTTATTCTACGACACACAGTGACCTTGCAAACCCTCTATTGTGTACAAGCCCAACCATGTGTTATCAGCGCAGATGAGCACTCGTTGATACAAAATTGATCACATAACACGAGTGTTGGTTAGCTCTGGCCCAATGTCATGTGGCACCCATACTTCTCACAAAGAATGTGCAGTGCTCAAGACAAATTGACATTAAGAACCGAGCCTGTCTCTGTATTCTATCGCAGCTGTGGCAGCCGTACAGCTTCGGCTACCAAGTTCTGGACAAGTATGGCACCCAGCACCGCGAAGAGAAGAGCAACGGTCTGGGCAGCGTGAAAGGAAGCTACGGCTTCACGGACGCATGGGGTCGCTTCCGGCAGGTGCACTACGTCGCCGACAAGTATGGATTTCGAGCCAAGGTGCTGACAAATGAGCCTGGCACGTCAAACCAGCAGCCGGCAGCCGTGCGAATGTTGTCCAGCGGGGGCGGAGGTCACGGTCGTTAACTGGAAATGTTCGTTGTAGGCTCGTGTTGACGTAAACCACTTGAAGGTTGCCGGATGTGCAAACTTAGACTGAATGAAACTTGGCAAAACGATTGGAAATGGAAGTTCGTGCTGTGCATACATGATAGGGCTAAGAAAGAACCTAATTGTACTTGTATTCAGATCTGCCAGCCTGTGATTGATGGTTATGGTGATGATCAAAGTCATGACGATGATGATGATCTGGTGCACGAGTTAGCTGGTTTTATTAAGGATATATTTTGTGGAGAGTTGGAAATTTCTCAAGCGCACGTCTCGAGAGAAGTAGGTATTGCTAGGGGCAAATTATCGGCGGGCAGAGAGAGCAAGGTAAGAATATTGTTCGCGAAGGTGTTGGTATTGTATGAAAGGGTTGGACCTAACCATTGTAGTCGAATTCTGTTAGAGACATAAATTGAATAAAATACAGCGTTTAGTTTAATTTTTGTATTGACGCTAGCAGTGCCGAGCTAAATGTCGGGCGAGCAGTATATTTGTGCGGTTTCAGTTTAAGAGTATACTGAACGCCTGATGGTGATTGCGCCTTTGTGAGTTCACTTGTCACGCGATTTTATATAGCTGTCATGCAGTTTGTTCCGTACTAGCTATTTTGCAGTCATGTCATGTGACTACATGTATCGTCTTGTGGAGGCGGAAGCACTACATTTTACAACGAGGCAAGGAAATCAAGCTTATAGATGAGTGATGGATAATCTTGTAAGAAAGATCATAGGACGCTGACACGTCATATATTTAGTTTTTAACATAACGCTTCTTGCGTCTTACATCACCAACAGAAGCTAAAGCTACTTTCATGACGCCAATAAATACTAGCATACGCTGAACACAGCAGATAATATTCACACCAAAGCGGGCCATCTATGATACTATATACTTCAAACCATCTTGAAGGGCTTGAGTACTTGCAAAGCTCTGTCATCTTGTTGGATACACATGCGTGTTGTTGTGACGCCGTCATGACCACACCAGCCAACAGTTTGCTTTCTCAACAACAAGCTTTCACAATGCGTGTATTTTGTTGCGCAGGCAATAGAGGCCGTGGCGAAATATTGTGAGTGCGAACAAAGGGCTATCATGCTGCAACTATCGAATACATTGAGAATCGTCTTGGAGGCGTCGCACGTGTACAATAGATGGTGGCAGTCTTATTTTATGTCGGTTTTGTTGACATCGGTAGGCACATTGCGAATTGAGCAAATCTACATTTACTTAGGTTAAACTGTGATTTCAAGTTATCAGAAAGAATTTGGGCAAAGGTGTCACCAGTGCAGCAAGAACGCTGTTTGTATGCCTCGTGGCCTTAGCATGGTTTGTGGGACAAGTAAGAAACTTAGTATAGAAGCGAGCCCATTTTTCTGAAAGAGCAGTGAAAGGAACGGTTAATATATAGCTTCTATGTGTACTTCAATCAAGCCTGGAGCTCAGTAACTGGAAGTGATGTTTTTGAGATTTGTGATGAAGATTTTGAGCACAAAATGTTCCTGTTCCTTCACGTGAGTAAGAGGAGAACTGTATAAGTTTGACTTCTAGTATAAAAAAATAACAAAGCTGATTTACCGACCCTTATTATCAGTTAAGCTATCTTCTCAAGTGAGAGTGACGAGATGGAGAAAACACCCCTTGACTGACATGAACGAGAGCTTTGGCGCATATATACGCTTAAAGCCAACCTGAAGTGGAATCCCCCAAATACTATGTAGCGCCGGCATGCAAAGGAACTATGACCGTACCACTTAAACAATGTGACAAGCTATGGTCAATTGTGGGAAACCACCTACTCTAAAAATCTGTACTGCCAAAGAAAATAGATGACCGAGATAACGCTCGGAAATTTTCCTAAATTTGTGTGTAGCACTTCAGTGCAGGCAGCTAAGTTGTGGAACAGATTTAACTACATGAAGAAACTTTTTTAAATATTACCGGTGGAAAATAAATTAACAAATAGAAATAGTGGAAAGGCTTATTCCACAAGTTACCAGGAAAAGACCCGTAAACGTATAGCGCGCGGCTTGCAAGGACAAAAAAATAAGCTGGAGACGTTTCACAAGGCACTGCGTTTACTGCGCTTATGGACAACTAAAAAGATCAAAAAAGCAGTATTAGAAAGAAGACTCAAGAAGAAAGTGGATAGAATGGACGCCTAGACGAAAGGTCAACGAGTACACGTTTCAGAAGGTCGCGGAAACCGTTAATGAAGCTAGCAATCTTGTTTGGCTTCTGTTTCCGTTTCAGAATGAAGGCCGCCTTTCACTTGCATAATGAATAACAAACGCGGAGCGGAAGGGCTCAGTACTGCTGTGCGGCTAGAGGAAGCCACTTAGCCTTACAAAAGCTGTGGATGCTTCTGTTAACATGTTTGCATGTCAAGAAGAGCCGAGTGTCGTTTGACATTGCACTTACAGCGCTCTAAGGGACTATAAGGAAAACTAATTATAGCTTGCCTATCAACTAGAGGTCAAGGATAATCGTGTCGGTGGTATTACTGCGGGATTGTTCATCCTGCTATCTTTGTTCAAAAGATGTTCGAGATCGTTGTTCAAAATATACGACGTGGTACGTCATTTTGGGCGTATTTAATTCGGCAAACTTCATTTGCACATATCTCAGTTTTCTTGCGTGAGCTTTTTTTGAATTCCGCTCCCGATACTTATTTAGAAAAGATCAAACGTGCCGGGCTGATTGAAAAACGTGTACAATTTTATCAAGGAATATGAAAAGCCTGAACTACATTCGTCTTTTCGGCATGCTTGAGGTACTTTCCAGTTTCAACCTGACGAGAACATGATATTGTGCCATGCCTATTTCGTAATACTACTAGAGTAAACGTGTTTCAGGTTTTTCCTTTCCCCTCAAAGTTGTTATCAACAGCGCACATTTTGTACATATACAGTTACAAAACATCATTCGGGCTTTGTGTAAGACAATATGCTGTTGCAGGTAAAATTGAGAGGGTACATCGCACGAAAAAAAAAACAACAACAAAGCAGCAGTACTTTCCTGCATTGTTTGCAGTCACAAGCTTAGTCACTGCACATTCCCGCAGCCATGTCCAAGAGCAGTACTACTGTGCTTGTCAAGTTGACATTCGTTCCTCAACACTCTGGAAGCAAAACGCTGCAAGTTAGTGTATGGCTTCTACACTAAACCATACAAAATATCAACTCGATAATTTCGGGATGAATACCTGGATTCATAAAAATCTCCATTCACAAGATGACAATTGATGATGTTGACATTCGCGCCAGACAAGTCAATCCGGTAATAAGAACTTCAACGGGTGAAGGTACGTTCGGTTATTTTAGGCGCTAATGGCGTCATAATACACTATCCCAGGTCAAGCAAGCGCTGGACAGAGGATGCAAGAAGGGGTTACGCAAATAATTGTGGGCACAATACGTGCGAATGCTCTAGTTCCTCCCGTTGCATACATTTATTGGTCTGAGATGCCTCCTTGCCAAAGAAAGATGTAAAAGAGAGGTTCTAGGCAGATATTCTTACAGCTAAGTCCAAGTAACCGATACACGTACGCTTGGCCTCCTTTCCCTGACCCTTAACCGCGGTCCAAGTAGTGCAGTAATCTTTCGTCGCGTGATCAATAGCTAGCATAAGCCTAACCCATTGTCGCCTGGCGCAAGGTGTCCTTGCTTCGCGTATCGTGTCTCGCATTCGTTCGGTTTGTCCCTGGACCCAGGGTCAAGCCTTAGTACAATAGGCTCGTTACGTATTGTTTTCGCCGCGAACAGGGTCCTTAAGCGCGTGGCCGCGCAGCACGGCGCGCTTGTGAAACGCATGGTGGCCAGGACAACAAGGTTTGAGAAACACTCGTTATTATTTGCGTGAGTAAAGGCAGTTAACTTTTGCTTTGGAACTGTTGTTTAGGAAAAGGTCGAGAACGCTTGTATGAATGCACACAATACCAGGGTTGTACCATCAGTATAATTTAAAACGCGAACACGAGACAACTGATCGCAAAGCTTGTTACACATAATTACACGGAAGTGCCGCATGTAATCGCTCTAACTGTAGTCGGTTGTTAAGCATGCACTTACCCTACGTGGACGTTTTGGAGTCTGAATTAGGTTCTTGTTTGCAAATGCAGCTCAATGGAGAAACGGAACAACTCATCGGGGTAGTTCAGGAATTGTTAGCGTTTAAATTAGTGCTGATATAGTACATACGAATGACAATGTACATAGTGCTGAAAATTTGTTTATAGTTATTGAAAAATTTTCCTACTAGGAGTGAGTAATTATTGCTTCAGGTTGCTAGTTTTGTTCGTAATGGGTGCTGTGCGCTTGCATAAATGCTTGTGTTTGCTGCTGACCTTGTTTAGCGCTGATTTTTGCTAGCGCTTGTTACATTTTGTCTGTGTTTTTATCTTCGTCTCGTTATTTGAGTGTTGATTGCCTTTTAGGTTTATGGAAAAGTTATGCTTTGCGAAGTCCTTAGTTGATATCCCGTGCAAACTATAATGCTTCCATCTGTGCTCTCAGTTTTTCTTGTTTCTAGTGTGGTAGTTGTGCAAGCATATATATTTTAGGTGTGTAGGGCGCTAACTGTTTGCAATATTCATTGTACATAAAGCATCTCGAGCTAATCTCAAGAATTGCGATTTCTGTGGCATATCTTCTATGCAACATGCAGTACATTTGTAAACTGCACGTTTGGTAAAACGTCCGGTGATCAGCACAAAAATACAGACAGTGCATTTCTGCAAATAAACATAACTAGCTTTGCCGCATTAACACCCCAAGATTTTACCCTTCGAATTCTTCCTTTACTATGTATATGCTATCCTGCGCCATGACTGTCTTTTTCGCTTTCATTAATGTGGTTGTAGGACCATATTGAAATGCGTACGATTCTATTTCGTGTGATTTTGCTTGTTTGCAATGCTTACAGTATTTGTCCGCTTTCTTCGAGAGATGGTAGCGTTGCTGGTCAGCTTGTCGCCTTTTGCTATTCTTCTGTAAATAAATTTTGCTTATTTAAGCAACATGTGCTCCAGCAAACAAAATAAATGCTTTCCTATATTGCAACTTCACGGCGTTTGGGGTTGGTTGCATTGTCGAGCTATAAATTATGCAAATAAGGATTTTAAAAAAGTTGGGTAAAACATGCATGAATATTTGCAAAATGTTAACGTATGCAGTGAAGCCCCGACTACCGAATTATGTATCCGAGAAAATAGACAAAAACGCCCATGTTATGTTTTAGCATAGCCACTTCGTAAAATAATGTTGTGTATACTACACATTTAAACGCAGCTTGCGCATTGTACCTTGCTTGTCTGTTAATTATTCAATATCCCCAACTACGGGGCCCATTAATCTAGGGGCGTGTTACAAACGCAGTGCATTCTATAAAAAATAACAACATAATTTTCAAACGTTGTGAAAGGTATTTGAGACGACCTGTCACAGCCAATTTACGCCATCGACAGCAAGAAAAAAGGCCTCATATTTAAAAATGCTTTCTGCATGCACTTCATTAAGCTCAACTAAACGTAAATATAGGCTGATGATGATAATGAAACGTCATCATCTTAGTTTGAGCATCCACCAACATATTTATGATAAATCATATGCGGCAGAGAAGAAAAAGAAAGTGCTTCATGGTGTGCCCAAATATTCGGAGTGTATCAAGAGGCCTATGAAACGTAATAAACTGACAACCACGGCTATTTCGTTGTTAGCAGCACGTCTTCTCGTAACGCAGCTCGTAATGCATTCACCGTAGGTAGGTTTCTCCTATTGGCGCACGTCTCCAGTATTTGCTCTTTTGGGCCTCGTGCAGTGTTCAACTATAGCTAATTTGGGTGCCTCCTTTTGAATTACGTTCTTTCCGTTGCATACCAGAAGTGTGAGCTTGCGTAATATAAATACACACTGCTGAGCACAGCACTTCATGTGGTGATTAGCTCGTGAGGGCTTCAAAAAAAAAAAAGAACAAAGAAAAGCGCGGCTACTTTCTAACTGGTGCCACTAATTTGCCGTGACTCTGACTAGCGCCACTAATTCGCCTCGCGCTCCATGTTGCGTAATGGCCTCTGAAGCAGCGACGCCGCCGCACAGGAAAGCGGCGGACCACTTCGCTGCTTGATGCAGAACGCGTGACGAGGAAATGGTCTTCCTCCACGTGTTAGGCGTGCTTCACTTCAGCTGAGCGTAGACACGTGCCGTGGGCTCTAAGGGCTCGAAAGGCTGCGCCTTCGCGTGCACGCTCTACAAAGCACGGCGCTGATTGAGCTGTTAAGACATGCGCGTACGCTTTGGCGGAAGCAGCGAGCAACGAGAGAAAATAAATGACTACATATGCGCATTCGAATGCTCGATTCTGGGGAAGAACTGAAAAGAAAGGTCTTGTTGATCTGAGTACGGCGAGAAAAAAAAATGAAAGGTGGGAATACCCAACTTCCATTTCTCCTTCTCTCTCTCTCTCTCAAAAAAAAGAAAGAAAGAAAAAGAGAAGAAAGGGACGAATACTCCCTCACAGGCGCAGCTCTGCTCCGGCTCTGGCGATCAGTGAAAGCATTGTATTATGAGCATGACAAAGTTCAAAGCAGCGTGAAATAACAGGTTTTCGATGTCACTGAGTTTAAAATTGTTACTGACTTTGAAGAGTAGTTGATGTAGAATCACATTGGAAAAAAAAAACAGCCGGCACTGATTACCATTAGATTCACTATTGTGTGCACACACCACGCTATCTTAATTGGTACATCAAATAGAGAGAAAGATTTTGTTTACAGGAAAAGCAGAGTGGTGGGCCAGAGCAGGTGTATTGAGACAGCTACTGGGCCTGGAGAAAAGGCAAGGGGAGTGAAATACTAAAGTCACTTTTTCAATGTAGTAGAAATCAAATTTTATTAAAGTTTTTTTTTTCTTTTAGGTTGCAGCGACGTGAACTGCGTCAGTTCCCGTGCAAATAAGCTTCGTAGGTAGACAGTGTATCACCGGAACATGTGGTATAAATTCAATGCTCAGATTTATCGGAGGGCCGCGGCTTCGTGGTTCACTGTGCCTTACGAAGAAATAGACTTACACGTGTGGTGATATTCGGCGCTACGGCTGCGCTAGAAATGCAACGAGAAAGTAAGGACAGATGATCGAGGCGGCGTAGTGACGTCATGAAACAACCAGCAGGTACGTTGACTTTCCGCGCAGTAGAACTAAGTACGGTTCTCAGCTAAGTTAACATGTCATAGGAACTTTGCTTGACAGTTTCATTTTTGTATGAGTTGTGTCTATTGATATGGAATTCACAAAGATATTATAAAGTCTAATAAAACTGTACTTGGCATCTTGGTTTTTATTATATTATCGCAATATCTTAATGATTGACATGGTATGCAGGGGTGCTATAACGTAAAATGATTGCAAACTGTTTTGACTCCAATTTCTGTAATGAGCCTCCACGATTGGTCAAAACATTTTCGGGCCACTCCCAACTTCGCCTGTCTGTCACACGACGTCCCGAAAACCGCGATAGCTCCCCATCTAATATATTGTGTACACACTGATTATGCATAATTAAACCGCACAAAAAATAATGAATCCAGATTCGAAGCCTTTTCACCATTAGCCCTCTGCTATTGGTCCAATTTTTTTCTGGCTGCGCCCACTTCACCTTTCTGTCACACGACCTCACAAGACCGCGGAAACTCACCACGTCAAAGTGACGTGTACGCGAAAAGAATGCATTAATATGCCGAACAAAACTGAAAATTTTTCTGAATAGCCACAGACTGCCCCGTTCCGAAAGGAATAAAAGATGGCTGCCCGTCGATCGCTCAGGCCCTCGCTACTCGCACCTGCCGGTGAGCATGTATTTATTGGCGTATGATAAACCTTTTTGCGTGGCAGTAAAACGTTATCGAGCCCTTTCAGTATGCATACGACATCGCTCTGCCAACTCTTCCTTGACGAGAGTCCGTTTTAGCGGCATTCTTATCCTTCCGTTTCCCGCCGCCACGATTTTCGACCAGCCACCGCAAGCTAAGTAAGGCGAAGCGGACCAATTGGAGAAGCCGGCACCACCCTCTTCATGCGGTTATCTATTTTCACTGTGCTGGCTCGGCCCCATCGAAACCCTCTCCACTAGAGCGTGCTCCTCGCCTCTTGTCAGCCAATTAGATAATAAAAACCGCTGAGTGTAGACAATGTTATTGGTTTTGAAAGCGAACAAAGATGACCTCCTATAAACGAGGAGAGTGTTTTGAATGGGTTGTTTAGACAACGCTGCGGGTCACCGCCCGATGCTTGCGTCGGTGGTTACGTAAATTTGACGTCGGGAGTTTGGAATCAAAACAGTTTGGAATCACTTTTCGCTACAGCGCTCCTGGTTTTGTTCTACACTGTACTTGCAGCTCTGAGGCACCTGTCTCGCATTGCGGTGTATAAAAGTTGTATTGTTTATTTCGACTCTACAAGTGGGTCAGGGGCCCGTGGCCTCGACAGGCAAAACTTCAAAGGATGGATGGACGGATGGATGGATGAGTGTTATGCGAATTCCCTTTGAAACGGGTTGGTGGGTTGGTCCTATGTTGCCAAATGTGCCACTTATCTTTTTCTTAAAAACACACACACACACACCACACACACACACACACACACACACCACACGACACACACACACACACACCACACACACACACCACACACACACACACACACACACACACCACCACCACACACAACACACACACACACACACACACACACACCACACACACACACACACACCACACACACACACACACACACACACCACACACACACACACACACACACCACACACACCACCACACACACACACACACACACACACACACACGCACGCACACACACACACACACACACACACACACACACACGCACGCACGCACACACACACACACACACCACACACACACACACACACGCACACACACACACACGCACACACGCACGCACGCACGCACGCACGAACGCACACACACACACACACACACACACACACGAATTCCCAGCATCAAATGTTCTGAAGCATTGTTGGGAACTTTGTTTTTGTATGCCTCCGTTGCTTGTGGTCTCCCTACTTTTCTGCTATCAAACCACCAGTAGACACTTACTAATCTCTAGTATACGCTGCATGCCTTTCTATGCCACCACCTGGTGGTTTTCACCACCAGGTGGCACAAAATGAAAGGTTTTATGAAAGACACTCAGTGTCTTGTACGATAACAGAAAGGGCAGTGCCTCGCTATGTGAGGCCCGAGCTGACGGCCCGAAAAAAAAGTGGGAGGCATTATTCGCAACAGAATAAGTCTGCTGCAGCAAAGGTCCGGAGACGATTCAGCAGATCGTAATAGAATGCGAATTCCACCTTTCAGAAGCCCAGTGATTCAAAGCGGGTGGACAGCAGTCCCGATAAGCAAGAGACATTTTGAGTATTGGTAGATAAAAAGAAAGGAAGAGATTTATAGATCCGTAGTTAAAGAAATACGTAAGGGTATAATGAGGGTAATGAAATATATGATAGATGTTTTAATGAAGAGAGAAATCATTAAAGAGAGATATGCAAAATGTTATGCATGCATATATTAGTGGTTAGCTCAAGCGTGCTAGGTGACTCTACGTCGCCTCCCATTTTTGAAGGAGATGCCAATAAAGCTCATCATCCTAATCATCCTATGTATATGCGTTTTTTTCGATAATTTAGTTTAGAGCAGAGTCTGGGCAGTATCAGCAATAAATGTATCTTAGATTAATACCTTACGATGCTCTTTGGGCTATATATTTGGCAACTGTATTATGGTACATTCCGAAAGGCATGTTCGGTATCTGCATTTTCGATACACCGGTTGTAGTATCGTACGGTTTAACAGGCCAAATACACATGTCGCAATATCCACGAAGACGACCAAAACCACTGAAGGCTAGCAAAGGTCGGCAATGAAGCCTATTGTAAAAGAGGACAAATCTACTCACTCGTAATTCTAATGAACAAGAACGACCACGATCATGAAGAATTCACAATATCCTGCGACTTGAAACTCCCCACTTACAAATTTAACGAATGGCAAGCGCCAGCCCACCTCTTTTCTCATGAGAAAGTAGGATGCTCTGAGGCGGTATGCAGAATATCAAGAACGACAATTGGGATGAACCAAAACTAAAAGCGACCGTTGCCTTTGCTGGCGACAGCTACTCCTTTTACTTAGTTAATACTATAAGATAAAAAAATGAAACAAGGATAAATTCCGGCATTAGGTGATAGCTAAATAAAGCTGCATAATATGTAATGCACTAAACGTAAAATTATCTATCAAAAAATCTCGATTTACAAAGCCCGCGAATGTCTGGGGTACACAAGTTTCAGATGCAAAAATGCACTGACATAGAACGTTCATTGAACGCCATTTTCAAATGTGGAAATGTTTTATCTTTAGCAGTGATACATTTCACTGCAGATTTTGAGTGCTTGGAGAACTTTTTACAAGCCCAGATCTTGTCAGTTTAAATACCCACCCAGACGCTCCATAATAGAATTCGAAGCTGCAAAAGCAGGTGCTAAGCACAAGAATAATTTTTATTGCAATTATAGCGCTCGGCGCGGTCAGCCCCACCCCACTGTATACCGCTATTGCGCAACTCCATTCGCGTCCCCATGCTGTTTGAAGTGATGCGATCCATATTAAAACTTGTTGCCAGATTGTCGCCAGCTGCCCCTAATTTGGTCAGCAGGTCGCCGTCTGGAATGATCTGGACACCACGAGTCAGAACAACATGGCTGCCGTCATTATTAGCAAGCAACATATGGGGCAGAAACTAGGAGGTTAACAAAGAAGCTCGATACCAATTAAGGACCGCACAAAGAGCGATGAAACAATAAATGTTAGGCCTAATGTTAAGAGACAGGAAGAGAGCGATGTGGATCAAAGAGCAAACGGGGATAGCTGATGTTCTAGTTGACATTAACAGAAAGAAATGGAGCTGGGCAGGCCATGTAATGCGTAGGATGGATGACCGGTGGACCGTTAGAGTTACAGAATGGACACAAAGAGAAGGGAAGTGCCGTCGAGGACGGCAGAAAACTAGGTGGGGTGATGAAGTTAGGAAATTTGCAGGCGCAAGTTGGAATCAGCTAGCGCAAGACAGGGATAATTGGAGATCACAGGGAGAGGCCTTCGTCCTGCAGTGGACATAATATAGGCTGATGATGATGATGATGGAAGGGTGTACAAGGGAACGCGGAGTTGGCGTTCGCTCTATGAGGTCTGTGTATTAACTATACGATGAGACACGTGTGATTTTCAAGTTCATTCACCTATCTTCTGCTATCTTAAAACGCAAGGACCCATTTGCGTGTGCGATGGATCCCAAATGTTTGACAGAGTCGAGTGACCTGTGAAGGTCTCCGTATACCATGTGATTTACTGTTTTGGTAGACTCCACAAAATTAAAAACGAAATTGTCTGTGGCGTACAGCACAACTCTGATCATTGAACTTGATTGCCTGAAGAGGCAGGGTATATTTGCACAGTCGAATGAAGTACATTATATTTGCGAATTGAACAAAATTTATTAAATAAAACTAACGAATTACGACAACAACTGCTTACGAATTGATGGAAATAGAAAATTTTTCAGGTTTCGTCTACTTGGGAAAGAGCTCGTGCTATTCAATCATTCGTCGAAACTACCTAAAAATAGCTAATCGCTTTCATGAGAGGAAGTGTTGGACGCTGCAAGCAGCAGAAGTGCGTCAGCAGAATAGTCAACATGCAATCATGATGAAGACCATTAGCGTCTAGGAGGAGTTGCGACTGTGTATAAAAATATTTTGGGAACATCTCCATTTAATCAATTTCCGGAGTCATCAATCATCAAAACCCACCTAGGCCATTGTGCTCGACCCGGTCAGCTGTAACGCGATGAATATATTTAAATCGCCCTACCCTCGCCTTTGATTACGCTGCAACCAGGGTCGGCCCGCGGCTACAAACTATATTAGAACTCTGGTTAGAACACATACCATGCACTAGTTTCAAGATTGGCTTACCTATGGGTTACATTCTGCATGATCGCGGCTCGGCGCACTTTATTTTCCATCAAGACCATCAATGAAGGGAAGTTATGGTCCTGTATGTATTTGTCACATTACGAGAGAAGATATTAGGGGTCATTAATTAATTTATGTTTTATTCTCACTAGTAGTGCAGCCATGCCAGTGCGCGGTCTGCTGTTCAGTGAGGCGTGAAGAGCTAAAACCTCAATGTCCACAATGCAGACAAAAAAAGAAAACACTCTTCTTTTTTCGTAACTTAGGGATACCATGATCATAGGACTGTATTTGCGACAAATGCAGTAGGCTTCCGAACTACGGGATTCATTTGTCTGTTATGATAAGCCTGACAAGGGCTTTCACTTTTTTTTGCGGTACCTGATTATGTAATGTCAAAATGCAAAGCGAGGTCGACGGCTGTCCGAAACTTGCTGCGAACATCGAAGAGCTTTAAATAATAGGAAGCCTACATGCAAGCGCTGTTTATTTAAAAAAGCAATAGTGGCGCCATCTACATTTCACGGAGAAAAATATCAAACGGCTGATTTGTCGCTACCCTATGAGATGGCGCCACGTTAATACCTGCTAGAAGGGTTTTCGAAGCGCTAAATATCGAAATTCCCAGAAATAATCACGGCGTCTTCGCAGTTAAGTTGAAAGGAAGCCAAAAGGAAGCCGAGAGGAAGGTACAGAGAACGCACAGGAGACTATCGAGTTTCGGCACGTTACATATCTAAGTGGTCGGGGTTAAACACACTTTTAGAATAAGGTTGATGCATGCAGAAGGATGTTAAAGGCCCGCGCCCGCGCCGCCTATTGGCTTTCTAAGGTAACCGGCCACGGCCTCAGAGATAACAACTCGAAACGCGCCAACGCAATCACAGAAGCCACCAACTGGCTGACGCAAATTACAGCAAGCGGGAAAGATGGCGATACGCTGCAGCCAGCAGCCAGCAAGGGAGTCCCTTTACCTAGCAATCCCAGCAAGGTGCCCACAAAATTATCTCACGAATTTATTTATTTATTTGTTTGCAACGCACTGCCAACACTGATAGGGATTATTGTAGGAAGGGCACATACATGAGCGACACATGCGTACGTGCATGAGTAATACGTGAGCAATACTCACGCTCGTACATAATCAACCAGGTAATATTATTGAAGATATTTAGTATACCTACCAACATAAAAATAGATAATCGAAGAAAAAAAATAGAAAGGACAACTAAGGCTAGGCTACAAGAACTAACAAGGAGTGAAATTCGGATTATTATTAACGTAGCAAAAAAAAAGAAGAAATAAACTTATTGCAATGCAAGCAGGTTCTCTTCGTATAAGCGTAAGAAGAATGACGAAGTGCTAGTTAAATATCCTGGCAATTTATTCTATTTTCGAATTGCTAATGGACAGAATGAGTACCTGAAACTATCAGTGTTGAACTGACATTCTTTCAGTGTTTGGTGATGTTTATGTCAAGTGCGTCTAGACTCAAGTACACGGTACTACTATATTAAACATGTTTTGTTCAGTAGTTGGTAGATCATTTTTTTGGCATGCGAGTTTATCGCGGTTTCATAGAGAAAACAGTACTGCCGAGTTAATTAGTCCTGATGATGAATCAGTAATCTTATACTTAATGATGAACCTTGCTTTCCTTTGAATTTTCTCTAATCTGTTGGTTAATGTCTTAGTATTCGGAAAACCGAGAAAATAAGCATATTCAAGGGCAGGTTTGACGAATGTATTACAAGCCTACAATTTTACACCTGGTGTAGCTGCTCGAGGGCGCCTTCTGAGAAAGAACCGCTGTTTTAGTGCCGCAGATGTCACGTAATTCACGTGAGAGTGCCATCTGAGATCATCTGATATTATAAAACCTAGGTATTTATGTTAATTAGCTTTCTTCATTGGGGTGCTATTCACTGGGTACGAAAATTTACATATATGTTCTTCCGAGTTACACGCATGAGGACTCATTTATTAACGCTAAGACTCATCTGCTCCATGGGGATAGCAGTTGTAATGCATTGTTCAGAGTTTCGTGCTCTGCCGGAGAGCAAATTTCGCGATAGAAAATACAATCGTAGGCAAATTCCCGATGGTGACATTGGCATTAGTAGGTAGATCGATAATAAAGATGAGGAATAAGATAGTAGCTAGCACACTGCCTTGGGGTATGCTCTATGTAAATTTGGCTGCACTAGAGCTTTCGCGATATACTTCTATGTATTGCTTATGGTCTGATAAATAATTATTAATCCATTCAGTAATCAGTTCTTTGCTGAATGTTGATTCAAGCGTCTTTAGTCATTTTGGGTGAAATACCAGATCAAATGCTTTTGAAAAGTATAAAATTATAAGGTATATTTGATTGTGGTGGTTTATGGTTAGGGTTATATGTCGTGTACTAATTTGATAAGCTGTGTGACAGTTGACAAACCTCGGCAAAATTCGTGCTGAATTGGGGACAAGAGACAACGTTGTTCCGGAAAAACAGTAATGTGTTTTAGGATAATATGCTCAAGTATTTTCGCATAACGGGATTGTTAAAGAAATAGGCCGATAGTTGTATGTTTCTGTTTCGCTTCCAGGTTTGTGAATAGGGATTAACGTAAGCTATTTTTCAATCCGCATGAAGCGTGCGTCTTGATAAAGATTTGTTCAAAATGATGCACAGGTATTTACTGACACATTCGGCATATCTTAGAAATTAACTGACTATATTGTCTTATCCAAGTCTCTTCTTAGCGTCCAAGTTCAGCAGAAGGTTAAATACACCCGTATCATTAATTGCAAGCGATGCAAGATCACTGGTGCTATGTGCACCAACTTTATGCAAGTTACGGCCATCACTAGTAAAAACCTATTTAAAATAGGCATTCATAGAATCTGCCTTTTCCTTATCTTAACCTCGAATTATTTGGTTTCTACATTGTTTATTTTTTATTTGAGTAGTTCTAGACTTTTAGCAGTCATTGTTTTACAAAATTTATGAGCGTGCAATTAAAATAGACATGTTTTTGCATTTGTAACGTTTGTTTTTGGTTTTGATAGGTGCACTGAGAGTGTTTCTGGCAATCGATTGAGAACAAATTTTCAATACCTTCTTAAGCACATGACCTTGCCTTTTCTCTGTACTATGTGGCAATTTATCCACACATTGTGTTTGCGGCTTTTATTTTTTATGCGATACGAAATTCAAAATGCGGAAAAATATGACCTTGATTTCCTCCCACAATGCCTCGACGTTAAATTTAGGAACAAGAAGCGTGGGCTTGGCAGAGTTAACTGCAACATACTTCGAATGATGAAAATGTTTACCACGGTATGCTTAAAATATTCTGCTGCCAAGCGTTGAAAAGGTTAACAGAATTAACAAATACGCGTCCAAATGAAAATATTTTTCAATGCCGTTTTGATCACGAATATCTTCTAGGTTGCTCAGCAAGGAACATGATCACTTACGTCGTTTGTTCCAGCATGTCACGCTAGGCCCCGCAGTGGTAGATAACTCCAAGGTTCTAAACACCGCGTTAGCCGTTGATGTCGTAACTGGAGACGTGCGCAGTCTCACGCTGACATCAAGAAAAAGCTAAAGCTCCGATTCTGAACCATGTCTTCCATAAAAGAATGATCACACTCAGCCTAGCCTGCGTCTTTTACTCAAATCTATGCTATGGGCTCTTCGTTGCCGCCGTGGCTCAAAGGAAGAAAGAAGGATGAGTCTTTGGTTATCTAGCACGCGCTGCACGGTAGCGCTTAACCTACGTTGTTACACTGCTGAATACGGCATTGTGGCCGCAGTTCCGGGCCGCTGCGAGCATAACCTGACGAGACCAAAGCGAAAAGTTCCATCTATAGCGTTCTGTGTGCACAAGAACTGCACACGAGCGGGCTCAGGGAAGGAAACATTTCACCGGACTTTAGCACGACACTACAAGGGAAACCCAATACCGTTTTGTCAGAAAGAAATTTCGCAGTTGAAAAAATGCAGACTCAGACGCATTTTTCTTCAACTGGGAAGCTTCCTTTCAGAGATATCCTTGTGGGTTTCCTTTGTGGCCTCGTGCTACAGTCGGGTGGATGCCAATTGTTGCTTCCATGAGCACACTCGTGCGCAGCGCTTTTTTCCCCTTTTCTCTTTTTTTTTGCTCGTGTCTCTTCCTATCAGTTTTATTTCCCTTTATCCCATTACCAAAGCACAGGGTAACCAGTCACTCTACACTATATAGCTATCCCTCCGGACTTTTCCTTTCTTTCTTTCTTCCTCCTTCATTTCTTTGACTCTTCCTGTCGTTTTAAAGCGAATAGCTTTCATTGGTTCTTTCACCCATTTTCGAACTCGATCGGGCACATTCGTCCTCAAATGCCAAGTAGCTCTTTGAGACGCACGTGCTGTCTGGCAAGAGCTTTGTGGCGCTGAAAGATTATTATTAGATGCTGTTGTCGGTGGTGGCAGTGTGTAGCATTTCGCCGATATCGATCTTACATACTCTGAAAATGTACTATTATTCCATTCGTAATAGACATTTCAACAGGCTATTCGCAAAGCTATTTGCGAATAGCCTGTTGCTATGGCCACTCATCGGCCGCAGCTTCTGCGGTTATCTAGTGCCGTTCAGAAATCAGGTAAGTAGTCCCAAAATATTTTAAAAATATTTTCTTCTGATTTTTTCCTTTCCTTTTTATTTTTTAGAGGCATCGTTCCTCCCTTATCGATGATATTATTTATGTGATAGGACGAATGAGCACAAATAAAAATTCAAGTTAGAAAAATATTTCGGAAGACGGCGAAAGCGGCCACTGGTCGTCAGCCATTTACACCCATTTGGGAAAAGGCAGCGGCAACGCCCTTACTGTTGCTCTCACGAGATACAGTGCCAATGTTCGTGGTCTTCATGAGCGCTTTATCAGCAGCCGTAGATTTCCTTCACTAAACCCTGAATGTGACATCGCAGGATTCAAGGAATTACAGTTGCTATAGGAAGAGTCACCGAAAATGCGTTATCATGACCCGAGATTATAATTATAAATTTTCCGTAGGCTCTCTTGGAAGTCTCAAACAAATTGAGCCAGCAAGTTTTACATAACTTAGTAGCAATAACATCAGTGGAAATTGCTCATGGGCTTCCATGAGAAATAGTCTGTGTCAATCTCGCGCGGTTCATGTTATTCAGCGGCCGTTACAGTATATGAGACGGTGTCACACACGCGCATCGTTGCTGCTGGCTGTGACTATTAGTCGTCTATTTCCTCGTGTGTCATGATTCACTGAGACCACGCATGCAGCTCTGAATAGGTTGCTATGCTGCAAGTGGTAAAATTAGGGCTCAATATGCAAGTAAGTTTCTGTGGAGTCTTCGTCTTGTGGGTGGTGAGGTGACCGGCATTTGGGCCTAGAACCAGAACTTCTGCGCGGACACAGATGCCACGGCGACGACGGCTTGCGTGCAGGACCTGCTCGGCACCTGCTACTTTCTGCCAAACTGCAGGGATGAATGCAGTGACCTTGATGTGTGATTAACTTTCCCCCAATGTGCTGATACTTTACCCAACAGGGTCTGGTCTGTCTTTGAAGGTGTAACTTGATCATTTCCGCTTTGTAATCTGAATTAGGACACAATGAAATAGGTGCGCTGGACTTTCTTTTCTTCTTTTTTCTTAAATTGAGTTTTGCGTACATATTGCGGGTTATAATTGCAGCCGCCCAAACGAAGGAATGAATGAGAAAATCATTATAGCGACAGAGGACTGGTATGTGGGCAACTGCACAGTACTAACTGTAACCTAAGCCTCGCTGACCGAGTGGCGGCCGCCATTTGTCCCTTGAACTGTGGACTCTCCCTGGATCGGCGAGCGTAAATGGCTGACGCCGCGCATCGGGCACCCTTCTATTACTTGGGAAATATTGAAAAGTTGGCCGTTAGCGTAAAGCTGCGTTTTGTGGACAGAACGTGTGCATTTTTTGCTCTCCAATGTCTGCAACGTGCTGTTCTGTTCGCTCTCTTCACTCCCGACACTGCTGACCGATTTTAGGTGTCACCACGCGCTTCACAGTTACGGAGTGGTCGGCAGGCTTTCCTCTTCTCTGTCAACTGATTTTTTTCTTCGTTGCGCGGGCACCGTCGCGGCGGACAAGTGTGTTCTTTGGCGTTATCGAGATTTCGAGAACCGCGTTATCGAGATTTCGGTTTTAACGGCCATATATTTGTCTGAGTATTTTGTAAAGGTACGCGTACCTTAAGTTTATTGTCTCGTCATGTTTGCCAAGTAAGATTTAATTAGCCTAGACATTCAGAAACAAGCGCTGCGCCTAATAATTCGTGCTCTTCTTCTCAAGCTGCCGCACGGTTCTTTGGAAAGTCCCGTACTAAAAAAATACTTTGAACAAAAAATCTGTATCACCTTGTTTTTCTTGCACACATCTAACAACAGAAGAAAAATGTGGTTGATCCCTCTTATATAGGAATCGGTATAGAACACGAAAGTGAAACGTGTCTTCACAGAAGTAGTGTAATGTTTATTGCACATTGATATATAATGTCTATTGGTGTTTTGTGGCTAAAGCGCCCTTAGGCGTTGATGCACCCACGCTGACGCCTGGTGGCACGTCTCCTCCATCACGACTACCAACGTCGATGACCATGAGCAACCGTCGTGCATATGGAAGCTGCACTACGCTGCACACGCTAGCACAACGCGAAAGACGAAGCACGTAACTGACACACTAATACAACGCGCAAGACAAAGCACGTAACTGAATCGTCACCGAGTCAAATCAGCGCGTACAGCGCGTCGTAATTGCAGCCTCCGCGATCAACTTCAGAAACATTTTCAGAGCTAATTGCGGAGGCCACGCTCCGCTGTGCTGAGTACGGTGAACGCCACCTAGTAGTAGTTGGTAGTGCTTCTTGATGCCAGCGTCCCTTCGAATGCTGGCATCGAGGCGGCGTAGTGCTGAGACCACCGAAGCGTTCACTGTCGGTGCGCGTTAGTGTCATAATGCAGTACTTCTCTTTTCTGCTCGTAGGCGGCGGCACCAAGAAATGGTTCGTTTCTCCTCAACAAAGCGTCCACTCAACTCAAACTTTCAAGCAGTATACAGGGCAGTTTGCGTCCGTGTGAATTTTATTTGTGGCTTGTGTGCCCTGATTGTAATTTTTCTGCCCTTTATTTACTCGGTAGGTGCTTGTACATGTTTCCCAGAAACAAGCATCATAGTCGGTACTCGAGAAAATATTGCTAGCAGGAACAGTTCTTGAACGCGAAGCTTTCAAGCATGTGCTTTCGATCCACCTGCAGAGCAAGAAACTGCGAAATATAGATGAATTTTCAGCAGTGAATAAACAAAAATTTAACAGTGCTATAAAATTTTTAATATATCTAGTGTCTGATTTTGAAGAAATCTCAATGCCATCGTTAAAAAAGCATAATGGAATTCCAACGTTGCGTTCATGGCGGCTCAACGAATATTCAACAGAGCTAGCACTATGGACTTCCAACAAAATTTCAGTGGTCAACATTCAAGAGGTCTCAACACTTTCCTCGGTGACATTTAAATGAATGCATAACAATGTGTGGTTTCAATGTTGTTTAAGTGGTGGTTCAACAAACATTGAACATTTGTAGCACAATGGACTTTCAATAAAATTTCAGTGGCCAATCTCCAGAGTTCTAAATACTTAGCGCAATGCTTTTGAACAAACGCGCAATGTGTTATCAGTGAATTACTCAACATTGACCAAGGACATTTCAACATTCTCTCAACAATTTTTTTTCTGCGGATTACATGAATACAATCATAGTGCATTGCATTGCATTTCCCACACGTCCCATACATCTAAGAGACGGCAAACCTAGGAAGCGAATTAAGACAGGGCTGACAATGCTCTGAATTGTGAACGGTAACGGTGACGTTGAGAAAATCTTTACCGAAAAACGTCAGTTTCAAAGAAGGGTGGCTGATTCGTTTAGTTGGTATTCTATTTGTCTAGTTGGCATTCCATTTTGCAAGAGCGTATATTGGGACCCAGTCAAATAGGACGAGAGCAGATGAAGACGAAAGGCACAATAAGTCTAGAATAGACGTGGAAATAGAAAGTACGTCAGCAAGGGCTTTCAAGATAAGGAAATGTATCCCACCTCCTGCGAAGCATCAATGTGTGCACTACTTCTCGTACTTTCTAAAAAAGAAGTGGAGAGAATAGTGTAAGGAAGATAACGACAAAACCATCTCTACATAGTTTTTTTTAATAATCTAGTTTCTTTTAAATGCTCTACTAATGCCGGTCAACGAGGATTTGTAGTGATGAGTTCTTGACATGACTTGCGGGCAGCTCCCTCTGCCACAACATGTTCCTGTGAGTTATTTTTCTTGGTTAAATAGAAAGGTTGTGTCTAAAAGGGAGATCATAGACTATCCAACCGGTACGACGGGTTGGTTAATCCCTTGAGGATCTTAGCCACCTCAACGTCGCACCAAATCACGACCCAGAAAAGATTTGCACACTCATGGCACCTGTGTTAGCAAGGCCTACTGCTCTTCCTTGAATCCGTCAAGTGCTCAAAAACTGTGCTCACAAGGAGGCTTAGAGCCATGCTAGAGCAGTCTGTCACATGTGAGTACTCTGAATATGACAAACAAGTTATGCGGAAACCCGCATGAAAAAAAAAATCTGCATGGAAAGAAAAACTGTCATCACTCCGTCAGTGGCACATAGCTACTGACGGATAGAACCAAATAGGAGTATCTCAGAAAGAAATCTTCGGAGATGAATAAAAATTCGCCCTGATGAGTGGGTGGAAACCGCGAGCAACGCATTTAGGGGGGGGGGGGGGTGTTGTGTCTCTACCATCTCAGCTAACAACGAGGCTGTTACAGATGGCCAGAAGGCCGAATCATTCAAGTCAGAATGAATGAACGCAGCATACGACAAATCGGTTTTACATAAATTCGCTACGTGTATTGAAATATCATGAAAGCGAACAAGCGAAAATGGTCATACACTCGTCAGCAGCCCAAATCCCCAAACGAATCCATACGAGTTTTGGAAGCTAGTACTCTGTACGCCGCAGACACCTGGGCTCTGGCGGGACTGAAGTGCAGCGTTGAATGCAGTGGGTTGTGGGAATGCTGAAAAAGCTACAATTATTGCAGGAGAACGTGCATGTAGCCTTCATAGAGCAGTCATCTAAACAGGCGTGGGAAGTACCGTCTAGCCAACGGCCCCTGTCACTGCCCCGCTCTGCGTCAGCCAAAGCATTCTATGCCTAAAAAATTCTTCACGTCATCCCTCTATTAGCTCATATGTAGCCCAAGCTGCGTTTCCTTTCTTGACACCTGTCAATCTAGTTAACAACCAGTTATGCTGTGTTTTTTAAGCCTTACAGAAATCTCAGAAGTCGCCTGGGTCTGATTGCACAGTTACAGTCCTTGAACTCAATCGCTCGAAGAGGCGGACATTACTTGCAAGAGAAATTGCAATGCATAATCCATTAATTGAAAAAGTTTTAGAGATTAGGTTCTTACTTAATTACCTTATGGCACATATTGCAGTTTACGAATTGTGGTGCTATAGGATTGTAAGCAAAATTGAGAAATTGTAAGGAAATTTGGGCAGAAATCACTTACGAATAATATCGAAGTAAGCAAGTAGCTGAAGCTCGTCACGTCTCAGGAGAGTACTGTAGCCGGGTTCCTCTATCGCGCTTTATTCTCAACACGCTGTGCATCCAGCGGCGCGACCGCAATGTCCCGGCGTGGCCTTCGAGATGTGTGGCATGCAGATGCGTGCGAACACAATGCCCCTCTCATCGCGAAATTTGTGGCACAATGCGCGCTCCAGCCCTTGAGCGCTCTACAGATATACCTCTGCCTCGCACCGTATTTCAATATTTGAAGAGCAGAGGCCTGCAACATGTTTTTGATAACTAAAATGTTCTGTTCTTTTTCAGCTTCTTCACTGCACTGGGCTTTACATTCATCTTTGTCACATACTTTTTTCAGCGTTTATACGGTCTTTTAGTTTTGAACAGTTGAGATACGATAACAAATTTTGATCAGTTTATGCTGGAGGACTAGGTTTGGAATATTTGCATGTGCGACAACTAGTCTCGCGGTTCATTTTTCGGGATAGTTCTTATCCAATATCACGGGACTTCTTGCGGGCTACATCATGTTCCTGATGTACTCGCAAAAGTACGCAATATGCCCGTCCGCCTTTCCACACAAAACTTTTTTTTTTCATTGAAAAACACACACTTAAGCGTTTTTAGCTTGAACAGGACTTCAGAAAAAGGATATTTTTGTTAGTGTCGCCTTTGCAACTTGCCTGAAACTATTGAATGCTGTTTTTTTTTCACTGTGACGATGCCATTTTATATTTATTTTTTTTACTGTCAAGATGCCATTTTATTTTAGGATGTTCTCTATAGAAGATTGCAAAAGAGCGTTGTCTACATTCTGACAATATCTGACATTTCGTCGTATACCGTGTTATGACGTACCATTTAATATGTTTTTACTGATAGGCCTGCATAGCATACACGGAAAATTCACATGCAAGACTTAAATGCCGAAAAAATAGTTTCCTCAAGAGTACATTTCGGTCAGATGATTGTGCACCTCAGGGACATTTACGACTGAAATTAAAAAGCGTGCTGAAATATGTTGCTTTGCATGACGCTTTTTAAGTATTCACTGCACGTTGTACCGTCATTTGTGATGACCATCTGGTGCTCACACTATTGTAAATAGTTACTCTACATATACGCCATTTCATTCATTGTAATAAATACCATGCAATATTAAAAAAGTATTCGGGGCACATCGCGCTAAAGCGTAGGGCTGCAGTGATCGAGTAAATCGTCTGAAGCGCGTTTGATTACACGCAACAGCAGATAAACTTTAAAGGAATTTTTTTTTCATTTAAGAGCTCCGTAAACGGGGTTAGACCCATATTTTTAGACTGCAAAACCTTCGGGATCAGCCCACATAATGCAGATAGTGCAGTCTAAAAGACTGCACAAAGTTTGGAAGCGGTCCATTTTTTTTTGGATAGATAGATAGATTGTCCTAATGAAAACTGGTCTGGCAATGACAGGAATGCTATTTGCATTAAAGGTTTGCGACGAAATACACTTATGTTTTATTTATGTTTCTGATTCAATGCATGAAATGTCGTTTCGTTGAAAAAGTGCAACAACCGTGTATTTTTACAAGTTTGACGATGCATATCTTGTGATAGGTGCCATCCTCAGTATTTGTTGCACGTGGTTATGCCTGGTAAGCTCACCGGCTACCATTCGCAAAGTTAAATATGTGCCGTAGAGAGATTAGTTAGAAACCCCTTTATCAAGTACTGGCCATCAGTCTATTACGTATTTTTAGTTGTCATGCAAGTATCGTCCCCTTCTGAAATACATGTAGCTCAAGGATACGAATTGGTGCTATCTGCCGAAGATTTTCATGTGGTCTAAAAAAAAAAAATTACCATCTCGCATGTTTTACATAACCTCAGTTTTCGCTCTTACCTGACACATACAAAACAAAAAAAAAAAAGACACGGAGCTTAAATGCAGTGTTGGAATCTAAATTAAGGCAGTAATACTTATCTAGGTGGCAGCAGTAGTGGATGACACGAGCACAGTTGTTTGAAGTCTCCGTCACGAGAATGAAGGCAATGTTTGATGCTTGTCGAGGGAAGACTGTTGAGGAGAGGTGCGTGCGCAGAAAAGGAAGACATATACGCAAATATGTTTAGGCCTCAGTACTCCTTGTGGCAAGGTGACACATCAATTCTAGGTGATCGACCAAGAATGGGAACATACCCGGTGGAACACGCCACACGACCCAGTGTCGATTCGGTTTGTTCGGGTGCATACTCAGTACCATATAACCAGAGATCCAAGTTGTCTGGTAGGCCAGACATCGACCAACAGGAAGTTGCTCGTTCGGGCACATAGCCAGTGACACCAGCTGTCTTTATATATCGACAAGTATATCAGGCGAGGCAACGACGACGTAGGGCAAAGCCCGAGGAAGAGGAAAGGAAATGCCTTAAAACATACCATGCCAATCCGATGCACTGTGAGAATCAATGTAAGCGATGTTTTCTGTGCTGTTTGTGTTCATTGACAATATTTGACGGCATGCGACAGTCGTGATGTGGCGTTAAATGGCGCCTTGCACGCACCACTTGCGTTTGTCTATACGTAGTACACAGAGCGCACGGCGAAACATGTTTGTTTGAGGCGTTGTTGCGCGCCTGTTGTTTGTGGTCCGCGAGAACATTAGAACTGTCAGTCCCTCACACGGCTCATCGCATGGTGGCTGATAAAAAGAGAGGTAAATATTTTTACGGAAGCCTTAGGAGATATACCTGCCACTTCCCGTGCCCGACCGACCAGTGCTCGTTTGCCCTTCGGGCTTTCGCCACGCAGAACGGCCTCCCAGCGTTACAGGGTCGGGACATCATGGCTGAAGTGTTGATTTGCTGGACCGCCGCTTGCGTATTGCCGTCTTGACGCTGCGGTGCTTTAATGCGATATGCGTCCGCATTCCCTGCGTCAGTTGTCCGCATGCACAAACTTTTGCTGTGTTTATTTTTCAGAAATAGCAGGAAAGTGCCGTACCATTTCTTGAGTTATTATTATTATTATTATTATTATTATTATTATTATTATTATTATTATTATTATTATTATTATTATTATTATTATTATTCACCAAATTCAATTTCGCAATAGCGTTGGTTTTACGTATTCGTTGTGTCCTATCTCTACAATTCCATCTCCCCTCTGGGCAGCTGCGCGTAAGTACAAAGTTAAGGCCTCGAGCTTCTACAATGCTTTTTCGGGGGGCTCAAGCGTGATTACAGCCTCCCAGAACGCACTTTGTCGGCGGCCAGGCAATCACAGAGAGCAATGTGGCAAAGGAGCGTGAGCCCCAGAGGGCATTGTGTTGATACCCCCGGGCTTGGGAAACGTCTGACAGACACCTATCTCCTGCCCCTGCCATTTATACTACACACGTTCTCAACCAACCTACGACGCGGCATGCAAGCAGCGGCGGAAGTGGCGCAGCCGCGGCGGAAAAGTCGAGCGATGAGGCAGTGAAAGCTTCGCTTTAAGCAAAAAAGAAAACCTACACGTTGAACTGGAAGAAAGGTGTACATATGGCAGGTAGAGCATTTAGCGAACAAAGGCGCTATCATACAGGTGGTGCCATCATGATAGCAAAGCGTAGTCAGACGGACACATTTGGTGAGCGAGTGCACTTCGATGCCCTCCCTGAGTGCCACTTTCGCGGCGCGCTGCTAACGACAAAATAAGTTTCATTTGGAATTGATGGCGACGTTAATTGCTTAATCAGCCAGCGCATTAAACACTCGTTATCTTAGCCAATACTTGCCAGCTGACATTAACACGGTAAATTGTCACGAGTGAAGACCATACGACATTGCATTCAACCCTCAACCAATGCGCGGCGTGTTTGGAAGACCTGACAATTGCGAAGCGTTGAGCTCTAAAAAACGACACGGTTGGCGTTGGCAGAGGAAGAATGGGGGTTTTCATGAGCATGGATGGATTAGAACATTTTACTGGCTTCAGAATTAGCGCCGACAGTCTACTGAGCGTAACTGTATTGATATTTAAAGAATCACCATCGAGGCTACGCACCTCGACGCAGAGAAGTTACACGATCCGATTCATATATGCAGCTGCGTTATTTCAAAATGGCTGTAACTTCTTGTTGTCGCCATCTCATGGCACTAAAGTCTTCGTGTTTTGCAGCAAAGCTGTCTATGGTTAGGGTTCTATCCATTTTTCGTGTCCGTCAACAGATCTGCGTGTGCAAAGACTCAGCTCCCGAATTTGGTGCAAAATCGCTTCAATCTATGCAAAAGCTTATAACTCTCGTCCCTTCGATGTGCATTTGCAGTAGATTAGTTATCAACAGGCACCATTTGCAACATCAGTTGACTCTCAGGTAGATAAGGGTTTCTCAAAGACTTGTCGATGTGCGAATCGCGTCGACCACGTGTACGCTCGCACCGCTTTCTCTTTGTCGTCGTTCCAAGCGCTTGCGTGCCTCGTTTCGTTCCGATCTGCCGGTGTGGGGGTCCCGTCACGCGTGTCTCGCTTCCTCCGGCTCCTCGAGGTGGCGGTAGTCTTCCACGCGAATGTATGCCACTGATCACGACTGCAGATCAAAAAAAAAAAAAAAAATGTGCGCGCCTCTGTCTTCTTTCGGCATGACCGCCATCGCAGCTTAAGAGAAATAAAATTTGCTCATACCTTTGATATAAATTTTGTGTCACCTCTATGTCGTGTGATCAACTGCTTCGCTGGTAATCCACCATTACAGAAGTGGAGTGGCGCGTGATGTTTTTTTATTTAGCACTTGGTAGACACGCCACTCGAAGAAGACAAGTTTACTTATTTTTCAGATGTGACTTCACAAGCAGCAGACATGAAGGGAAATTTCGTTGCATCATAGCACCTTCTTAACCCAGTGTGTAGCTTCTGGACACTAAACATTACAACTTAATTCTAGCACGCCTACGGACCTAACGAGACGAGTATCCTGTTTAACACAGGCTTCCTGCGTTAATGAATTGTATATTTAAATTATTGAGACATGTTGTCCTGCTTCCTAAATCGCTCCCGAAGACTGAACGCTTCATTAGGTTCCGCCATGGACACACTAAAAAAACAAAAGTACACGACTTCGCGATTCGTTGCCTTGATCGATGGATAACGAAAGTGTAGTAGAACGCACTTTACAAGCACTGTAAATAAAGTCGCAGCCGTCGGTCGCGCATGCGATGACGAAGAAATATCAAATATTTTTAGTAATGCCATACAGGTATAACAAAAAAAAAGAAGAAGGAAAAAAGAAGCCCTACAAAAACAGATTTAGTATCGGCGCACTTACTGCTATTCTTACTATATACCTCAGCGCGAACGCTTCTTTTATGCTAAAGTATAAGCAGGGCAAAGTGACTGCCTATTACTTACTGTGCGCACGTTAACGGAACGAAGTAATTTCACTGGCGGCAAAGGATAGTCAGACACGACCTAAAAACATATAAAACAGACAGTGAAGCGAAACAGGGAAATTGGGGTGTCATGTTTCTCAGCGGAGGAGCCATTAAGAACTCCTGATTGCGTTCTTGTGGAGTATATTTAATGAAGCCTAGTTGCCCATTCACC
This sequence comes from Dermacentor silvarum, assembly GCF_013339745.2. NCBI lineage: Eukaryota > Metazoa > Arthropoda > Arachnida > Ixodida > Ixodidae > Dermacentor > Dermacentor silvarum. Next base: position 84,941,212 of record NC_051161.1, read on the forward strand.
GTCTTTTTGTTACTTCCACTTTGCGATAAGTCTGACAGTGAAGAAATGGTTCTCGAATATGCAGTTAGTCTTGCTCTCGGCAAAGCAAATATAGATCGCTAATCAGACACATATTTTATGCTGTTACTTCTCAAAGATTAAAGTGCTTAGCATATCAGGCAGGTTTCCGACCAATCAGAAAAAGTTAGCGCCACTCAGGCGACAGGGCAAAAGAGACACGAACGGTAAACTTTACAGAAATTTCTTATGCTAAATAATATCTTTGAATCAATATACTGTAGTGTCATTATGATTTGTGTGGTTGAAGTATTTTTAATGCATACGCAGATCGTTAAGCAGATAAATTCATGTACATGACTAAGTACAGCCCATACGTAAACGAAATATAAGCATGTGAGACAACTACTTTGGAGGAAGGAAGGCTAAACGCAGCGCATGTTCTTTCGCGAGATGAAGTAATCTGTAAATGAATGATCAAACGAAGTAATGAACGGAAGAAAAGCAGTACGACATCCTAAACCTATGCAAGCCTTTGAACGCTTTTTTGAATACAGCGGCACATCTGATGAATATTGATTGCACGGCAGCATGTGTAATTGTGACTGTCATTCGTGAGTCGGCGCGGAACATACTTCCGCATTTACGATGCCGCGGGCTTCTTTTCAACTGAAATCTTTCGCGAACACTTCCACTCATGTGTCACCACATTTCCTTGAGCGTAATTGGCGCATTTCCTAATGCAAGAAATTGTGTCTGTCCTTTAATTTTCCTAAATATATTTTCATAAGTACATATGTAAAAAGGCGTAGCGATCACCTAGAAACACAAACCTCTTCATTTATTTTAATTTCAAAAACAAGTCACACTTTCGCCCAGGTTATGCACTTGATAGCAATATCAACGATAATAGATAACTACACGGATTAAGGTTAGAAGGTTTATCGGCGGCATAAATGTGTAAACATATGCTTGCTAATTAAATTAAAAAGGAGGATGTCACGCGCGCACAGGCGCACATGAACACGTTCTTACAGAATGAACGCGAGCACTCCCTGTCATAGGCGTAATGAAAAGCGTTGGCGGTGGCGAGAGAAGCAAACGCTTTTCGTTTCACCGCGTCTCCAATGCTTCAGATTACGCGACCTCCAACGCTATGGTAAACCAGCGGTGTCCAGGGGGCGCTCGTGAGAAACCGCCCTCCAGCAACAGCAGATCCAGCAACAGCAGAGAGGCCAGAGACTGCCCAGATCCAGCAACAGCAGAGAGGCCAGAGAGATCAAAATTTAGCATAGAAAGCTTTTATTGGAAAAAGGCAGCAGAAAATGTCCCTAACAACACGGCAGCAGGACCCGATGAAATCCCAATACTGCTAATCAAAAACCTCGGTCCAAAAAGCAAGGCACTGCTGACTAATGCCATAGAGCAAGTGATTAGAACAAAGAAAATTCCTGTTGGATGGCGTGAAAGCAAGATGAATCTCATCTACAAAGGCAAAGGAGATAAGGATAAGACGAGCTCGTACAGGCCAGTTACAGTAACGTCGGTGATATATAGAATGGCAATGCAAGCCATAAAATTAGAACTGTCGAAGTGGGTGGAGAAAAATGATGTATTGGGGGAACTACAGAATGGGTTCAGGCTAGGCAGACGCTTAAAAGACAATATGTTTGTACTAACTCAGTGCATATATATTTCAGGGTCTCAGAGTAGACCTCTATTGATAGCATTTCTAGATACTAAAGGAGCCTATGACAACGTAGACAGGGAATTGTTATGGTATATTCTCAAGCACGAAGGCATAGATTACGATTTAGTAGAGCTGCTGAGGGAGATATAGGAAGACGACGGAGTACAAGTTCTATGGGAAGGTCGAAAAGTTAGTGAAATGGTGGCAATTCACCAAGGATTGAAGCAAGGATGTCCTCTGTCTCCATTGTTGCTCACCCTTTACGTTAAGGGTATAGAAAGACGACTGGAAAACAGCGAATTAGGGTTTGATTTATCCTACATGCGTAATGGAGAAATGGTGCAAGAAAAGGTCCCTGAACTGATGTACGCAGACGACATTGTGCTACTAGCGGACAATAAAAAAGATTTACAAATACTTGCGAATATCTGTGGGAATGCAGCGACAAATCTAGGTCTTAATTTAGCCCAGAGAAATCAGGAATTATGATCTTTAATGAACACACGAGTAACTTCGTGGTGTCAATTCAACAGCAAGTAATACCCATAGTGAAGCAATATAAGTACCTCGGCGTACGCATAAACGAAGGAAAAAACTACTCAAGCAACCACCAAGACGATATGAAAATAAAGGGGAAGCGGAATGCAGCAATAATGAAACACAGAGCACTGTGGGGCCACAATAAGTATGAGGTGGTGCGTGGAATCTGGAAAGTAGTAATGGTGCCAGCGCTAACATTCGCAATGCCATTCTATGCTTAAATCGGATAACTTGTTGGGTTTGGAAGTTAACCAAAGATAAGTAGGCCGGTTGGCGTTGGGAGCCCACGGTAATACCACAAATGAGGCAGTGCAGGTGACATGGGTTGGGCCTCTTTTGAAGTCAGAGAAGCACAGAGCAAAATTAGTTTTGAAGAAAGGCTCAGGAACACGAATGAAAATAAATGGGCGGCTAAAGTGCACAAGTATCTCTACATGAAAAGCGTAGACACAGAATGGAGGAAGAGGTCAAGGAAGTTGGCAATCAAGTACAGGATAATCGAAACTGTAAATAAACAACCAGGAGTCATCAGAAAGAAAGTGAGAGAAATAGAGACCGTGAACTGGATGCAAAGAATGGAAACAAAAAGGACAATGGAGACTTACAAGAATCAGAAGAAAGAAATAAGAAGGGAAATCTGTATGATAACCTTGCTATTTGAGGCTCGAACCGGTTGCCTAAGGACCAAAACATACCGGAGCAAATATTCGGAACTAGATGAGGCATGTGTATGCTGCAGTAAAGATCCAGAGACCACTCAGCACATCCTAATGGAATGCGACGGGATCCACCCAGCGAGAACCGTAGGTAACGTGCAACTACTCCCAGAAGCGCTTGGGTTTAATGTGGAAGGAAACATCAACAGATCAGCCGTAGAGATAAGCAAGAGACCATTAAAGTACTGGTGAAAAAAAAGCAGGGAAAAGATTGATACGACTTGATCTCTTAAAATCATAGGTAGCGGTACAAGGTAAATTTTTGAAAATGAAAAAGAATAATGAGAGGTATACAAAAATGCTAGATAAAGAACGTGTATAGTATACCTGATTAAATCAAGCTGGCGAGGGGACTATTTCTCGCCCCCCCCCCCCGTTTCAAAGGGAATGCCAATAAATCATCATCATCATCATCATCATCATCATCAAACTCCAGCGCTGGTTCCCCATACATGCAGCGGGCATGAAACCACCAGCGAACGTGGTTCGCCGATGCTTTGCACCCGCTGCAAGTTACCTTCAAGATGCCTCACGCGGACAAGCCAAGGGCAACCATGGCTGGGCTTGAGCAGGTGACGTGCGCTCTCCTCACCAAGCACGCAATTGATCACGTAACCTTCAACACTGGGCGCACGAAGAGCCGAGCCCGTTCGCCTGACCGTCGTCCACGCTGCTTGCTCGCTCGGCCGACGGCGTTGTCCTTGCCGAATTGCTCTTCGCCTTTTGTCCCACTGAGGATTATTCACAAACCGAACCCGCAACCTCCGCATTACGCGTGCGTTGCACTACCAATTGTGCTACGGCGACTGCCATTCCTCGACTTTTCCCGATGCTTTTCCGTGATTCCCCGATGCTTTCCTTGGCTTCCTTGTCTGTTGGCTTTATGTGGCTACTACCCAAGCTTGTACTACCCGGCGAACGTTTCTTGCCCCCACCAGGCGCCGCTACTATACCCCCAACGTACAGCGCAAGAGGCCTAAATAATTATCCATTAATTTGGGCAGCGCAGCAGAGGTACCATCCTCAACGGGAAGCAATGCCAAAAAGGCATCCATAAAGCACCCGTCTTCCTCTAGAACTCTGGCTGCAAGAGCAAGGTTTCTGATTCCACACTTGTGTGCTGACTCATCAACGTTAATTGAGAAAAGTGGTGTTCACAGCCACACCAGAAGATTTTCTCTGCTCTCGCTTACCAGCACGCTCTTGATAATAGCAGTGCACTTGGTCCTTCAGAACATTACCTTTGCGACTTCCAAATCAGGGCACACTGCTCTTATCAGGGCAACTGGCTGGTCTGTAAGAGCACGCGCAAAGTTGTGCTCTACAACAAAAGCTGCGAGCTGTATCTCACTCTCTTTCACCATTTTGTCTGATGGCGAATTTCCACTGACACTTGGCATGTCAAAAAGCATGTGCATGTTTGCCATGCTTGGCCCATTGGTTTGGTGTTTTTTACCAGCCGCGTAATTTTCGATCTCGGACTTTCACCCTTTGCAGTCCGCATGACATATGGCTTACAATAAATATGTAGTGGCCCCTTCGCACTCCTTTTTTAGCCAAGCTCGGTATTTTGGCAGCTTTTCCCATTTTCCAAGGTAGCTGTGGTCATAAACCTTGAATGTCTTTCTCGACCGATGGCTTTCAGAGTCACTTTCGGAACTGCTTTGCAGGCTTATTTATGACAGTAATGTCTGCACTGCACTTGCACAAGGTTATTAATGGCCCATAAGCGTACCTTTTTCAAAGAGTTCCCGTTGACACAGCAAATTGAGACAGGTTGTTTTTTCCAGGAGGGAGACAACGCGCGCCACTGCTTTCGAAGTCGAAACTATCGAGAACGCTAAGAAAAACAAATTGGAAGAGAACTCGGCATCAGGCAGCTACCTGGCTCTGGCAAGCCAACAACCGTTGTCGCTGCTTACTCCTCTGTTTACCTATCCTCAGACTGGACAGAAAACTAAAGGAGGGAATATGACGTCACAGAGTCAGCCTACTCAAGGCAACCTCCTCTGACACCACTCTCTCCTGCATGACTTCACTAGTCAAATCGCGCCTTTCATAGGGGCCGCGCGCCTTATATTGCTTGGTTCGTGCTAGATCGGAATGCCGCTGGAGTTTTTAAGCCGCTGTCATTCGCTTTCTGCTCGCTGAAATCTATGCCCTATAGGGATCTTATGCCTTAAGATCTCGGCCTCGATCGACAGCTGGAAACATTGTCGCCATTGCAGTGGAAACACTTGCTACAGAGCGCCCGCATAATTAGCCACGCGTCGTGTCTTCCGAGTGGTACGGCAGACAAGCAGACGACAAGCCAAGCGCAGTCGCGCTTATTTGGCTATTCGGCGCACGTCTTGCGAATATTCCTATCGAGCAGTTTTTGTTACCTTCAGACACGCGGTAATAATAATAATAATAATAATAATAATAATAATAATAATAATAATAATAATAATAATAATAATAATAATAATAATAATAATAATAATAATAATAATAATAATAACGAAGTATAATTTTTCGAGCGAGCTAGCGGAGACTAAGGAAAGCAATCAAAGCGCTACGTTTTACTGCAATGCTCTAGTACGAGAATGCGCATTAGCCAGAAAGTAGAGAAGCTACATGTGCTCGATGACTTGACAGAGGAGCTTCTCTTCTGCAGGCAAAAAAGCATACGGTGCACGCGTGTTCTGTACGAGAAAGCAGATGTAAGTTGCTGTCATCTGCCGGCCTCCACAGCTCCGCTCATACGCATCGGCTAACTTGCACTATGTAGCACATTTCTTAAAGGATGACTTCGGTTCTGCGCTCATCATACCGACTGTTATTTTGGCCCGCTTCAGATAAATATTTCATTAAAGGTGTGCAGAAATTGACAGCACAGCTAGGTACGAACGGCAATAGCACAGTAAGAATGATCAGTTAACTGCCGCAGGGCATTTACACCTTGTCATTTACTTGAAAATATGTGTTCACTGAGCTGCTGTACGATTATAATTCCGTTATACTTAGCATACAAATGCGAAGGTAATTTGCGGGGACTAAAATCAAAACACGCCGCCACCTCTGTAGTTCCATCGCGACAGTGGTTTCTTTCCTATATGTGTAAGTAGAAAATTTCCTTAGATCTGACAAATTCCCCGTTTGCCTAAACACGACGTAACTTCCCTAGATATAGGAAAATTTCTCTACGGTTGGCAGCACTAGTCTATCCTCACATAAATTTTTCAATGTTCGTGCCTCAAAACTCCCGCGCCCTCTATGAAGAGGCCAAGCAAACCAGTAAGGCATGTGCTAACACATGTCGTACCAAGAGGAATGGGAAACAAACCACCCTATACTAAGGTCCCTGTATGTTCGAAAGGTAGCGCAAACCATTGTTCAAATACGAAAGGAGAATTTCGTACCCGCCCTCTACCCCTCTCCTGACTTCTTCGACGTTTTCCGCTCTCCCATTGGACGAGGCTTGACACGTGACGAACTACCTGCGCGGCATTCGTTATCGTGGTAAAACGGCGCCATTAGTGAGCTTAGAAACACCGGGACACATGTGCGCTGTGCGTGAGCGTAGGCTTTTTACATTTTTATGACGCGCTCGGCTGCAGCACGATGCCGACTTGCTGTGCTGTTGGATGTTCGAATAGCATTGCCAAGCGGGGCAAGCTTTTTGCGGTTCCTCGTGGCAAACGAAACCTCAAACGGCGAGCGATTTGCCTCCACCGTATGCGACTGGCTTCAAAAAAGTCTGGTAGCAGGAGTATTGCAATCAGGGACGCCGTTACAAACGTGCAATAATTTTGTTTCCAGTATTCACTATTATAATGTGCAAGTATGTAATGTGCAATGACTGCTGTGTTGCAATGTCTTTATCTTATTATCTATATTTGAGGAATTCATATAGGTGATCTTACCTTAATACAATGCTGATGTTTTGTGCAAGAATTGTTTTGCTTGAATGTTTTGTCTTATTACGAATATATTTGCGTTGTGAAAGAGTGCCTTTATCTTTATGTATACGCTAACAAATGCGCGAAGATGCAATGTCCAATGATTGCTTTGTTTCAATGTGTTATCATATTTGGAAACTTGTGAATGAAGAAGAGTACTCTTTATTCGCTACAATAATCGTGTTTCCTTTGATTGAACTATGTGTAAATGTGTGTTCATTGAAAATATTAAAAAGTTCTTGGCATATGGAGGCGTCCTTACTGAGGGAGGTTCGATCGCTGTTCAAACCCAGTTAGTGATGAACGCGGGAAGGCGGGTGGGTTCGTTAGCTCACCATCAGCCAACGACCAAGTAAAAAAAAAAAAAATCCCCGTTTATGCTCGGCGGCGAACAAAGGGCGCATTTCGGCAATATGAATACCAGCATGACTACTCATAAAATGAGCATAACGGAAGAGTCGCCAATTAAAGAGCAAAACGCAGAAAGCGCGCGCAAACACACGGTAACCAAGGCATATAACTGAGGGGAAAAGAAAAGCGCGCTGATGCATTTTGGAAAAAAAAAAATCACGTTGAGGGTATTTAGCACATAAATTTCTCCGCCGTGTTGTGTGTGGATAGTTTCATGTAGCTTTTTGTTTTCGTAAATTCGTCAGGTAAACAGAACACCATTCGATTCCGGGAAACAATCAGCAGTAGTAAATACTGCTTAGCATTGCGTTAAACTTTTATTGCGATAGTAATATATGGACACTTCAACCGGATTTCTGCAGTCGGCGTCGCCGTCGCCGTCGTTGTCGTCGCCGTGAGGTTCCGTATAGATAAAATCTTCGCCGCGCGCCGTATGCCCGAGCGGAAGCGTGCGGGGACGCGCGCTATCACGGAGAGCGATCGCACTCATCTCCCACGCGCAAGCAAGGAAGCAGGAAGCCAGCGCCGGAGGGAGCGGGGGGGCGCACTTCTACTCTGCCAACAACCGCGCTCGTCGCTCGTCCGCACCGTCTCTTATCTACACACGGCTCTGACCTTTATGCGCCGTGCATTCGCCGCTCAGTTTCCGTTGAAGGGATAGACCGCACGTACCTTCGCCCGCTGCGGCGTATGCTTGCTGCCAGCGTTTTGACAGTCGTTGTCTGCAGTCATTCAGTGTGATCTATTCGTGCTTGTTCGTGCGCGCTCACACCACGCTTGTTCATTCAGTTAGTACTAGTCGGGCGACATTTTCCAACGCACGCTACACATGCAATGCTGCCCGGATCGGCAGTGCAGCCCTACAGGTGTGTCCCTTCGCACGCGCTGCCCACGGGAAGCGCTTCTCATCAACACCACCATTTCACACGCGTCTTCTCGTGGTCATCGAGTCTCTCTTCATGTCGGTCTACTTACGCCGCAGCACACCTGCTTACTTAATCAGCTCAGGTTCACTACAATTCATATTGCTACCAAAGCCACTCACCTTACTTCGTATGACATTGCCGTGTTGCTATCGCATTCATTGCTTCGCCCTTAGGGCGAAACTGTGACATTTTTTTCTATACCTTTCGTTTTCGTCGTCTAAGCGACGCAGAATCTACTAATAATTGAGGGTACTACATGTCTTACGTAGATATCTTACGTACGAACAGCCTTGTGAAAATGCGCCCAGAACAGTCCCGTTTCAAGCAAGCGCTTTAACGCGCCGCATGAGATACAAAATGAAGTGGGCGGCAGCGGCCGTGCGATTCGCTCAGTAATAACGGCCGAGAGGGAGGGGCGAGGAGGAAACGGTGCGGAGAGGAGGAGTTTGCGCTACCTTTGAAAAATACAGGGACCTTACCTAATGCACAGGGAATGAACAGATCATTGTCATAACTGACTTTATCGAGCATACCACTGCAGCGCCCCTGGCGACTGCTCACCGTATGAACTCCCTCGTGCGTGCTACTCTCTAGAATGTATCCACTTGTAAGGTTTCGCCTCACTGCCGCCACTCACGGTAAAAAAGTGCAAAATTTCATAATTCGCTCGATCTCCGTTTGTCATCACAAATTTGTAGCATTCAACATAGAAAACCGATACTTTAGGAATTAAAATGTTCGTTATTTTATTTGTTGTATTTTAAAGTATTCGATTGAGGGAATGTGTAGGTGCAAGAATGCATCGCATGTGCCCTGTTCGCATTCGAGGGGGGATAGAAAGATAATGCCCGAAAGAGGAGGCACGCGTTGACGCACCCGAGAAAGGCGTGGCAAGCGGCTCACGGCGAGTGTGCACATAGACAGCGGGACAGTGACGGTATTGCTAAATTGCGATCATACGTTGATAAGAATACGCGGCGCTGGCGCGTTTTGTTGCGCAGTCTTCTGTGCTTGAAGCGCGGATGCACTGTGCCGCGCAGCTTGCGCTCATGTTGTCATACGCGGCTTTATCTCGACATTTCTTTTTGCCTGCAGTTTTTGCACGTTGCTTACTATCTCCGCTCACTGACTACCATCATAGAGAAAGGAATTCAACAAGAGGGGACACTCCCATAGGGCCCAGCGGCCGAATTGACGGCAGCGTGCCAAGCGGTCGGCGTCAATTAATCACTTCCGGTTTCGGTTTCGGGCGCACGTATTTTGAACGCAAGCTAGCTCGCCGGCTGCGCCCCCCCCCCCCCCCTTCATTTTTTTTGCTCTTCGTGCAGATTAGGTTTTTTATTTAGCAAAAATGATTGCGAACGATCTCGTAAAGTCCCATCGAATCTGTGCCACGTGCAATTTCACAAAGTAGACGCACGACCTTTTGTGCAATGAGGAAATATTTATTTTGCTCTACATAAAAGCTCGTTCCGCGCTTTTTGTGCGTTCATCGAACGTTGCGACCCCAGCAGGTGAGGCAGTAGTTACTGTATGAAGCTCCACCGGACGGCACCTGCTGAAAAAACGTTAATTACAAGCATGTTACATTTACAAGCACGTAACAGCATGTTGCAAGCATGTGTCATTTTGATATTTAAACATAGGAAAACTGCGCGTAGAGGCGAAACGTGCGAAAGCGGTGAATGGGCGGCATTACAAACAAAAGCAATTCGCTTTTGCATACATGGCGTAGAAAATACCCGACTCATACCAAACAATACCATAACATATCAAACATCCGATTTCCAAGCCTTCCCCCATTTCCGGGCATTATTTTCTGCACTTTGGCAGCACAAATACACGGGAGGCTTCGCGTTTCCAAAACTTGGCCTCGGGCGACGCGACGGTACGCTACATACATAGAGACGGACGCAACAGGCACTCAAGACAAATGCATGGGTGCAATGCCCTTTTTCAGTCCTTCAGAAGACGGAATTTTCGAATTACAAGTTTCTGATATGTTCGTCAGCGTTATCTTTCGCGCGTTCTGCCGGCGCCAGCAGCATACCCCATGTTATCACTCTTGGCAATCGCCCCTCGCGTTTTCAACAGGCGTGAGCACCGAAAGAAGGTATATGTTGTTGCGGAGCCACAAAAAACGTCACAGACTTGTCCCTCTAAGATTCATTACACGCTAACTGACTTTATCACCACGGCCGAGCTGCTTATCGCTAACTGCGTCACAGCGCGCTGTGCGGCCAGTGTGGCTCAAAAACCGAAATCAGTTACCATAACCCCCTAGGAAGCGTCGGAAACATGTCTCAGCACGATTCATTAACTCCAATTAACTGCGCCAGGATGGCCGAGCTGTTTTTCGCTAACTGCGTCTTAAGTCTCAGTCCCGTGCCGTAAGCCTAATTGCGTCGGAGACTGTGAAACAAGATTTCTCACCTTGCCGTAGTCCAATAGTGCCGTGGGGTCTTGTCCCAGTGCAGAAGGAACGCAAGAATACGCCGAGAGCCCACTAAACCAGGTTACATAAAAAAAAAAAGGAGACGGAAGGTTCGCCGCGCGCGAGCGCTCAAACGTGCGCGCAGCCATCCCCGTTGGCTTCGGGGGAGTGTCTGGCGGATGACGCGTGTATCTGGTGCGTCATGGACCTGTGGCTAGGTAAGGCAAGGAAAATAAGTCGCAAAGCTTAAGTTCATTTATACGCAAAACGTTTTAGTTTTCGCGGCAAAGAACTTAAAAAATAAATCAATGCCTGTTAACTTAAGTTCACTTTCTTTTTTTTCGATGCTCGCGGCAGCTAACGTTCGGTGTCAAAAGTATAACGGGACGTATGGTGACGTGTTTCCTGTCGCCAGTTCTTGCCGAGTGTCCCCTCTTGTTGACTTTCTTTCTATATGCTACCATCGAGCAAACTCGGGTAAAATTCGTGCGAAAGAGAAACTCGGCGTATGTTGGGCATAGCACCCCAGCCCCTGACCTATAGCCAGCGGCTCGGTTTGGCTGCGCCGGGGGAGCGCTAATGGCCGTAGCGCGCATCCATCATATAGCACCAGTGTGAAATGTGGTAGCTAACAAGCCACCAGCTGCATTTCCGCGCCTGCGCAAAGAACCGAATAGGCAGTTAGTTTGTTGCGTGCGCTGGTATGGGGAGACCACGTGTAATACGTACTGCATGCTGAAGAACAGCTCCGCTAGTAGCACGCATTCAGGGAGTGTAATGGCTGCGATTTTAAATGCGAAGCATTTCTTGGCGAACATTTGCCACTTTGACAGTATCTATCTATCTATCTATCTATCTATCTATCTATCTATCTATCTATCTATCTATCTATCTATCTATCTATCTATCTATCTATCTATCTATCTATCTATCTATCTATCTATCTATCTATCTATCTATCTATCTATCTATCTATCTATCTATCTATCTATCTATCTATCTATCTATCTATCTATCTATCTATCTAGCCGCCTACGTCTTGGTGCTCTTATGGTAGTCTGGTTAACTTAGTATTTACCAAAATTGGCATAGTATGAGAAGAGTGTATGACGAACATAAATGATAGGTCATCACATGAATATCACGACATTTGTGCCCTGTAGGTCATGAAACAGCCGCCTACGTCTTGGTGGTCTCATGGTCGTTTCGTTAACTTGGTAGGTACCAAAATTGGCATAATATGACCAGAGTGTATGACGAACACAAATGATAGGCCATGACATGAATGTCTGGACATGGGTGACATGTAGGTCGTGAAAAAGCCGCCTAATATGACAATCACCCAGCGAAAAAACATTAACACTGAAAAACCACTGAAATGGGTTCGGACGTGAGTACTAAGTGAAGAAAACACTAAAGGATGATGGTAGACGTCAAAGCCATGAGCATGACTCAGCGAAAAAAGATTAACACTCAAAAAACCTATGGAATTAGTTCGGATGTGATACTCAGTGAAGGAAATGGCTAAAGGTTCATGGTCGAAGTCATAGTCATGAGCATGACTAGGGCTCTCGCCTTAAGGCCTCTTAGGCGTAGCTGAAGGGACTGCTGATGATTCATGACATGAATGTCATGACATGCTTGTGATGCAGGTTATGAAACAATCGCAATGTCTTGGCGCTCTCATGGTGGTTTCGTTAACTTGGTCGGCTCCCCGCACAGTGCTTCGCATAACATAGATTCCCACAGGGCGTGGGATCTGCGGATTTTTTTTATATGAAGGTTCCATGCAGCCCACGTCGCGTGGACGGTGATTAGGGGTGGACAATGGAGGAGCCTTCTGTTTTGTTAGTGATACCTGTAGCCCTCTGCTGCACTGCACGAAGTCGGTGAAAGTAAAATAAAATAAAATGTTTGGTTTTTACGTGCCAAAACCACCACGTGCGCCGAATGCACAACAAATGGGTGTTTTCGCATTTCGCCACCATTTGATATGAGGCCACCACGGCCGAGATTTGATCACGTACCATCGGGCTTTGCAGAGCAATGCTGAAGCCACGGAGTAGTTTGTGAAAGCACGCAGCCAGGAGCAGAGATCGCTTGGAGCTAGCAAGAAGGTGAGCGAGAAACCGCGGAGGCGGCGTAGTCGTTAATAAAATACCTGAATGTTACTATTACAGCATAACTACAAAATGTGTTGATCTCTCGTTCAGACGAGCTGATCGTAACACGAAAGTAAAACCTTCATTCTAAGATGCAGTGGTAGTTTTGTTGTACATTCACTAATAGATGTGCATAAATGTGCTCACTCTTGCAATAATTAAAAATATTGCTTGTCTTTAAAAACGTCGAAAATTACAGGCCAATTTCCGTGCTTCCTTTCCAAGACAAGGTTTTAGAAAAACTAATGGAAATCCGCCTTTGTAAATATTTGACAAAATTTCATATTTTCTCTAATTGTCAGTTTGATTTTCGCGAGGGCCTTTTAGAAATATACCTATTGCTAACTTCACTGACATAATTTACAGATGTATTGATAATGAAATTTACACTGGAACTATTTTCGTTGATTTTGCAAGGGCTTTTGACTCGGTTGACCACAATATACTTCTTATAAAACTCGAGCGTTATGGCATAATTGGACCAGCCTCAAACCTTTTACAGAGAATTCGGAGCAATAGGAAACAACGCATTTCTATTAATGGTGCTAACTCCGAACCAATTACTATAAAATGTGGCGTTTCTCAAGGCTCTATTTTGAGACCGATTCTCTTCTTAACCTTCATTAATGATCTCCCCCAGTGTCTAGCTTCATCGCAGTGCATATCATATGCGGATGACACCACCATTATTTCTTCTCATGTCAATCTTGACAACCTAATACCTTCAAACTTCCATTAGCTTGCTTTCAGTATTGTATAAAATATTCACCAAGATAATTTCCAATAGAATCAGGGCAACACTTGACATCAGCGAACCAAGTGAACAGGCTGGCTTCAGGAAGGATATTCTACGATGGATCATATCCATGTCATCAATCAGGTAATCGCGAAATCTGCGGAGTACAAATGAACCTCTCTATATGGCTTTCATAGATTATGAAAAGGCATTTGATTCAGTAGAAATACCAGCAGTCATAGAGGCATTGCGTAATCAAAAAAGTATAGGAGGCATACGTGAATATCTTGGCAAACATCTACAAGGATTCCACAGCTACCTTGGTTCTCCACAAGAAAAGTCGAAAGTTACCTATCAAGAAAGGGGTCAGGCAAAGAGACACAATCTCTCTAATGCTATTGACGGCATGCTTATAAGAATTATTCAAGCTCTTAGACTGGGAAGGCTTAGGAGTGAGGATCAACGGCGAATATGTCAGCAACCTTCGGTTTGCCGATGACATTGTCCTATTCAGCAATAATGGAGACGAATTACAGCAAACGATTGAGGACTTTAATTGAGAAAGTGTAAGAATTGGGTTGAAGATGAATATGCAGAAGACAAAGATAATGTTCAATAGCCTGGCAAGGGAACAAGAATTAAGGATCGCCAGTCAGCCTCTAGAGTCTGTAAAGGAGTACATTTATCTAGGTCAATTACCCACAGGGGACCCTGATCACGAGAAAGAAATTTACCGAAGAATAAAATTGGGTTGGAGTGAATGCCTGCCGTCATTGCCAAATCCTGACTGGGAGCTTACCACTGTCGTTGAAAAGAAACGTGTACAAGCACTGCATTCTACCGGTGCTAACTTATGGAGCAGAAACTTGGAGGTTGACAAAGAAGCTCGAGACCAAGTTAAGGAACGCACAGAGAGCGATAGAACGAAAAATCTTAGGACTAACGTTAAGAGACAGGAAGAGAGCGGTGTCGATCCGAGAACAAACGGGGATAGCCGATATTCTAGTTGACATTAAGTGGAAGAAATGGAGCTGTGCATGCCATGTAATGCGTAGGATGAAAGACCGGTGTACCATTAGGGTCACAGAATGGTCACCAAGAGAAGGGAAGCGCTGTCGAGGTCGGCAGAAAACCAGATGGGGTGATGAAGTTAGGAAATTTGCAGGCGCAAGTTGGAATACGCTAGCGCAAGACGGGATTAATTGGAGATCGCAGGGAGATGCCTGCGTGCTGCACTGGACATAAAATATAGGCTGATGATAATGGCTGAAAAATGCTAGAATTAAAGCTTGTCCAGCATCTAAATAACAAGCCGGCTAGGTGACTATTTTGCACCAGCCGCGTTTCAAAGGGAATACCAATAAATAATCACCATCATTATTATTATCATCATTGAGTCGAGACGGAGCTTTGAGTGGAGGGACGTTCTGAGTGGAGCTGCAGTTGTCGATGATGTCGAGAGACGATGGTGGCTCGAAAGAGCCCAGTGCATTTTTAATACATGCAAAAAGGTCAGTATTTGCAGCAAGTTTATGAAAGCTTGACTCTGTAGTGCGGGAACTGAAGCTTCTACTCTTTGCAGAGGAAGAAAAAAAAACAAATAAAGAAGTTTAATAACTTAAGCAAACTTCTAAAATGTATGTCAGACCACGCAGGCGTCTTCAAACCTATTTCCTGTTCTTTCCCGTTCTTGCGTTCAGATTGCAGACTGTTTGCGAAACCTTGGTCGCAGGCGGGGATCGCGGTATTAGTGAGCTTAGTTTAGGTCTCAAATGTTAGGCGAAGGGTCGAATTAAGGAGCTTTTCCGCACGAAATAGCAGCGTAACAGGAGCTTAAAAGCCGGTAGATGATCGTGTTCTCGGCACTGCTCCCTATTGGCGCTTGCTATAAGCGCAGTGGTCGTGAAGAAGACGGCACTAGACATGAGACAATCCTCTAAAGCTGTCTTCGAAAGCCCTTACAATTGCGCAGAATGAACATTTGCTGGTAACGCAGGTTGAAACTTACAGGGCCTTTAAACACCGGCTGCACAGGCGCCAAGTCCGTGTTTAATTTGGTCCTGTGATCACTCTCAGGACAGCGGACAACTTGCGGCCCATTATAGAGCGTTCTTGGTTCTCTGATTTAAGCTCAACCCATTGTCATTGTGCCCATTTTCATGACCGTCTTGTGCTTTTTATCATTTCCTCACTCTCTGTTTTATATTTTCTCTGTGTAGACTAAGGCCTGAGAAACTAGGCTTGGCTACGGGATTTATGAAACCTTAGAGCCAAACCTGAAAACGATCCCGCACGGTACTTGCGTTTGGCTCGTCTATGCGAAACGAAACGCCATGTATTAGAAGAAACTTTTCTTTGGAATACAGGAATGAAGCCGGTAATCAACTTGTGAATTTTTCCCTGTCAGTAATCTCTTTACATATAATACTTTCATGAAGCCACATAAGCGTCGCCTATAGACAAATACCGCGCTAGATGGTCAGCATAGAAATCTGATCGACTGTACCGGGTGTTTCAGTGAACACTTTCAAAATTAAATAAAAAATTGCCTACGGCAGATAGCACAATTCTAGTCCTTGAGCTGCTGTGCGCAAAGAGGCGGTCATTCCTTGCACAAAATTTGAAATGAATAATCTACCAATTAAGAGAAAGCCACTAATTCTGTTTTAACTAATTACGGCACATATTGAAATTTACATATTCTAGTCGGGCAGTTCGCAAGGCAGATCCACTTGGAACGAATTTTGGGGATGACACCAGTTTCGAGATATTATTTCCAGAACTTTGCTGAGAAATGCATTGGGCGTTTGAGTTACTTTCTTGCTTCAATGCATAGAGCGAAATTTTGTTAATGAAGTTGAACGATAGTGATATTTATCGGAAGTTGGACGGCGCATATCTCTTAAAGGGTGTCATCCTCACAATTACTTTCAAGTGAATATGCCTTGCAGTCTCACCCGCTAGAATTTGTAAATTGCAATATGTGACATTGGGTAATTAGGTCAAAACCTAATTAGTGTATTTTTGTTAATAAGTCATATATGCATTTGAATATCTTGTGAAAGTAATGTCCGCCTCTTCGATTAGGCCAGCTCATGGACTAGAAATGTGCTATCTGTCACAGGCAATTAAAAACAATCAATTGAGAGTGTTCGCTCAAGCACCCTGTAAACTAGTAAGTAACAGATGAAGGTCTGTAATTAGCTGCAGACAAGGACAGAGTGAAGCATATGTGTTCTTGTGAGGCTCAATCAGCCCTTGTCTTCCAAGCCCACCCCCGCACAGTCGGCTAGAAGGTTGTCCAAGACGGAGTCCCGTGAGCTGTCGTGAGGTGCTAGAGATGCTGGCTGATCGAAGCACGCGCTTTCTTCTCCTTTACGCGGCAATAAAAAAAAAATCACAGGACAGAGGAAAATGCCGCTCAGACAGGTTCATACACCAGGAAAGATAACGAGTTGACCCTGTTGCCTTTGTGTCGAAATACGGATCAGACGAATGTTTTCGAAACGAATCAGGTTAGGCGAACCCGGTGGAAACCTCTGGAGCGGTGCGAGACATATTGCCCGCCCACGCTCGTCTATACGACACAGTAATCAGCAGGCTTTAGTTGTAGCAGTCCCGGAGGAAATCGAGCAAAAAGTTGAGCGCGTAGCATTCTAAAATGTCGAAAAGCTCACGATCAGAGAGAGAGAGAGAGAGAGAGAGTAAGAACGAGAAAGGGTACGTCCGAATTTCGTCACATCATCAAAGGCAGCTTTGATTCGGCGCATCTTTTTTTTTTTTTTTTTTTGCTGCGTACGGCTCTCGACTGTTGTATTTTTCAGTGGTTTTATTTTCTTCTTCTTTTTTTAGCAGCGAGCATCCATTTTCACGGAGCAGCCGAGAAACCGAATAATTCACGCTCTCGCAGGCTTGTAGATGCGCCTTCATTGGGTAAGTAAGACGATCCGAGTGCAATGGTTAATAAAAGAAAAAAATAGACGAGACGTTAGGACCCCTGTAACCAGTTGAGCAAACTATTAAGACATTAATCTTCGGCTTGGCCTAACTAGATAAATATGGTGTTGCTCCGAGCCGCGAACCAGACGATTCGAGAAACTCGAAGCGGGCCATCATTTGTCACTCTTCTTGTTTCTAGGCGGCTGTGTTCGACTTCACCCGCCGAGGTTGCAATAAGTGAAGGGAACGACCGAATATGGCTACGTGATCACAGATATATAGTCCCATCTTGTTTGGGCAGAACGTTGAGCCTTTTTCCTAAAGCACAACTCATCAAGCAAAGTGGGCGCCGTAGCTTGAGGTACTTGAATGACGCCAGATAACATTGCGGTGATCGCAATGTGAAATTGTTCAAAGATTTGCATGACATGTATTGCAGCTAATTCAATGACATTAGTAGCCATTACTGTCGGCCTTTTCGACTGCCCAAACCGTTGAAAAATTCATTCGGAATCTTAGGAAAACCATAGGCCACGTGGACGACGTAGGCATCACCTTTGATTTCTATTCAATAAAGCGCTAAATCTAGGTTTGTTACCGTTGTGAGCTGAAACCGTTGTGAGCGTGCGTCTGCGGTGTGTAGCTGAAGTAGCAAGGGAAGAGGTTATGGCATGTTCATAGAGCACCCTTCCTGCCTCATTAGCCAAACACGTTGCGAGGCTAGTTGGTACTGCATTATTTGAACAGCGGAGCTGTTTAAGCTCTTGGTTAGGCCGCGTGGTGCGAACAAAAAACGGCACCAGGCCATGACGTCAGCCGCGCGTTGCCTAGCAACCACCTCACAGAGCGGCGTGTACTTCTCGTCATGATCGCAGCAGGGTCGACACACCGGACGCGGTCCAACGCACTCGCCAGCGAAGCAACGTGAGAGGACAGGACAATTGGTTGGAGAGGAGCAGTCTGCTAACACCGGCATGAACGTCCAAAAGAACGAAAGGCAGCAGGTAACATTTGCGACGAGCGAAAATGGCAGGTGGTGTAAAAAGTGCGCTGGCATCAGCAACAATGTTGCATGACATTGTGTCAATGAGCAGAGGAGTGCGTTGGAATTGTAACGCCTTCGGCAACAAATACTTTATCTTCAGGTTCACGAGCGTCAAGGAAGCGGGGCGTCGCACAGCGTTTGAAATTCCACTTCAGCACGAGAACAGTCGATGACGGCCTTATTAGCGGAAAGGAAGTCCCAGCCCAAAATAAAATCGTGGGAACAAGAACACAGCACCAAAATCTGGACGATGTAGAGGAGGCCGTTGATCACAATGCGAGCAGTACACGCAGCTGCAGGCGTGATGCGGTCGGCGCGTGCAGTACGAAGTGATGCGTTTGACAGGGCTGTCGTAACTTTTCTGAGCGAACGGCAAAGTTTGGCACTAATAACTGAAACTGTGGCACCAGTGGATGTTATACATCACACTGAGAGCGACGGCGTATACAGCGTACGCCGTCCACATATACATCAATAACATTAGTCGGAGAAGGGGAGGCCTTGGTCTGTTCATGGGTGACGCAGTTCTTGCCTCTGGAAGTGCGGCGATTAGTTTTCCTTTTCAGGCGTAGAAGGACGACGACGCATCTGCGAAAGCGAGCGGCGTCGAGGCGATGGCGAACGGCGGTCAACAAGAGGGCGGTGGTCGGAGTAGGAAGACATCGGGCCAGGGTTCTGAGACGCGGAGGATGACGGGTATGGGGAAACGTGTGGTTTGGCGTCGAAGCTACGGCAGTACGATGGTGGGCTGCGACGACAAAATCGTGCAATGTGGCCAGGTAGACCACACGCAAAAACATATTGGCCGGTTGTCAAGAGTGCGCCATTGTCCACTGCTGTGTGGGTACCGCGGCTGAACTGAAGTGAGGAGCTGGACGCAGTGGCACGGCTGAGGGGAATGGCGCAAAGGCCTGAGGTGGTGGCCGGCGCGAGAGCCTCGGCATAGCTGAGAGGTGCATGCAGTCACCTCGGGAAAAGCAACGGGAGTCGGCCCCAGCAGAGTCTCGCGGGGAGAAGGGAGAGCTGCGCAAGCTTGCTCGTGGATGACCTGGCGAAGGTTGGCCGGCAAAGGCGAGGGTGGTGGCGTAGTTGAGGACAGCAGCGAAAGCTGACGAGCGACCTCAGCACGGACGAAGTCTTTTATCTGGCAAAGCAAGGAGTCCATTTCAGGAGCCGTGGTCGAGGTTTTCGTCGGACACAGGTGGGCGCCGCGTGAGAAGACGCTGTCTGCAAAGCTTGTCGAAACTCTAGCAAAGCTCAATGACCTGAGAAACAGTGCCTGAATTTTTGGACAGCAGCATATGAAAGGCATCGTCGGAAATGCCCTTCATGATGGGACGTACCTTGTCCGCCTCCGCCATCGTAGGGTTGACACGCCGGCAGAGGTCGACGATGTCCTCAATGTAGCTAGTGAACGTTTCAGCAGTTTGCTGGGATCGGCTGCGTAGGCGTTCATCAGTGCGAAATTAGCGCACGCCAGGGCGACCGAAAACGTCCGCGATGCTGGCTTTGAAGCTAGCCCACGTGCGGAGATCGTGGTTTTTGAACCAGAGCTTGGCGACGCCCGATAAATAGTAGATCGCGTTGCCGAGCTTGAGGGGATCATCCTATATGTTTGTGTTGCTGGCGCGTTCGTACGATTGCAGCCAATCTTCAACGTCGTTCTCATCGGTGCCGCTGAAGATGTCAGGATCCCGCTGACGCTGGTCACCGGCACATACGATGGCTGGAGTAACCGGTGGGGATGTCGGGCTGGGGTCGTCAGGCATGACGGACGGCAGAGTTCGAGTGCGTAATTCCATGTTGGGGGAAAACCGCAGCACCTCCACCAGAATCTAATATGAATAAAGGACAAGAGAACAGCAGGCAGCGTCTCAACTAGAACAGCTCAGGCAATCTCGAGCTCGCACCTCCCGGACGACTGGCGATGTGGCTGCAGCGCCGGGCATTCCTGTTCACTACAATACATTCAAGTTACAATCCAACGCCACCATGTCTGTAGGTTGTGGTTAAGTCGTACTTTACCATTTTTCTGACCGATTTCACTGTCACAAATTCAATTTTTGTACACAAAACCCTGCACCACGTTGAGGGCCTGCGCGGTCGGGGTGGTTGGGGATGATTTTTTTCCGCCTATGGACGCCGACATCCACGCCGACGCCGGACTTTCTGCGGCACGGGGCCCTTAACGCAGGCGTCGGTATCAGTATCAGACGTAGCGGTCGGGTCTTCGACGGGGTAGTGAGAGAGGCAGTCTGCATCCTGGTGTTGGCGTCCCGACCTGTAAGTCACTGTGTAGGTATATTCTTGTAGTCGGAGGGCCCAACGACCAAGCCGGCCAGTAGGATCCTTGAGCCACGAAAGCCGACAGAGCGCATGATTGTCTGTGATTACCTAGAAGGGCTTGCCATATAAATATGGGCGTAACTTGGACACAGCCCAGACGAGCGCAAGACATTCGCGCTCCGTAATTGTTGTCATTCGGGCTCGGCACTGCAGTTGTCAGGAGCCGGCTAGCGTAGGCTATAACAATATCATTGATTGGAGTTGCTGACGCAGCTTGATAGTGGACTAACTTCATTTAGGGCTTTTGCGCAGGGCACTTAATATTGTATTTACCTACAACACACTTCACGGAACTAAACATTTTGCGTCTTAACTTCATGGCCTTTTTCTGGTGTCAGCGTAAGCTATCGGCAACGCGCGTGCGACTTTTATGTCAGTAAAATTTTAAAATATAGTGACCAAGGTGTTTATCTGAGAAGCAAACGCCAGCAACGACACCAAACTATGCATTTTTCATAGTTTGTTTCAACCTCATATTTTTACTTGTCCTTTTACAATTTACCAACATAATGCTGAGAGACAAGCGTGCAAACACAGACAGAATAAATAACTAAATGTACAACGCTGATCGTGTTCTTAGTTATCGCCACAGTCTGCTTTATACGAATGACAAAAACGTGTGACGTAAACGATGTGTCCCGCTGATTCGTTTGAGAAGAAAAAGAAAGAAATACTACAGTTTAGAAACCACCGTAAATCCATCCATGTTCATGGCTTTGCCGTGTCCCGCCTCGGCTTTACGCAGTTGTACAGAATATTTTGTTGTTGTTATATTTTATCATTGGTGATTACTCGTCGCACGATGACAAGGAGATGTTGGCGCACTAATACGGCGCTGGCTATTCCTTGTGTCACAAAAGAGTTAGTGTTTTATGCGAATGATGCTATAGACTCTGATAATCTTGTACTATAGTTAACATACTTCTATGTTCTGTGTATTTTTCTTTTGCCTTCGTTTATAAAACGTATGCAGGCGTTGGACCCTTTTACGTGGCATTTACCAACCTGCTGCTTCCCTTGGTCCATTATGTAAATGTGTTTTCACACGTAATAATAACAATACTGCTACTACAACTGCTACAACAACAACAACAACAACAACAACAACAACTACTACTACTACTACTACTACTACTACTACTACTACTACTAGTAATATTACGAATCAATCGATCAATCAATCAATCAATCAATCTCATTATGGTGCATAGGAACGACCTGCTGATCTTGGTGCTGGTGCAGCATGAGAATTGGTGAAATATAGTTGAACCCCGACATATCGTATCGCAAGGGGATCACAAAGAAGTTCGATATATAGGTAACTGGATATATAAAATAAAGTTTTGTAAGGACATGTTCAAGGGGATTTTACTGCTGTTCATTATACCCAATAATTAGGTATATGTGGGTTCCTATAGTATACATAGTCGACATACATAATCACGCTCATAAGTTCGGAGACCATGAGAGCGCGTTCCAAATTGCACGTGCGCTGCCGCCTGGGGACATCATGCCTGCTGTCCAGTGCAGCATGCAGTACGCATGCGCGTTCCTCCGTACTCACTGTCCTGCTAGTTCGTTCGCTCCATGCAGACGCTCCTGACGTTATTCAGAATTCGCGGCAGCCTCAGCGCAGCAGCGACGAATCCCGAGGGCTGCGTTCGGTGCCGTTTCCCAATTATGCAAGCGCCTTGTCGCACTGCTGGTGTTTATGCCATGTCTGCCTGGGCGACGAACACTACTCGCGCTTTCTGTGGAACGGGACACGCCTAACACAAACAACTGCTGGCCATGAAAAGAAAGCTGTCGTTTAGCTACCATTCGTGCAATCTTCATTTGGATATTGCGACATACTTGGAAGCGCTGGAGCTTTGAAAGAGAGGCATTGAATAGCGCTTTATGTATATTGCGGCGCTTGGCCAGGGACAACGGTTTGGGCAAGAAGTGGGCCTCTATGCAGAATGTGCGACAAACAGCCACGGCAGAAACGTGTATTGAAAAGAAAGAGACATGTTTACGGTTATTGCGTACGTTAAAATGTCACAGTTCGACAGCCGCTAATATTGGCGGTGTGACCAGGTGTTTCTATGATCCGGAAATGGTGCCGAGCTCGGGTCTTGGCAATCGGGGCTGCTTCGCCGCGGCTTCGTCGTCCGACCTATCGGTGGTGGCGATCGCCTATTCCGATGAACAGCATGCGCATCGGCGCGATTCCAGTGAACGAGCAGGCCAGCGAGTAAGGATAGAAGCGCATGCGCATTGCAACATTCTCGACGGCAAGCACCACGCCTTCAGGCGGCGCCCACTTCCAGTATGCCACGCGCTCCCATCTCCAAACTTATAAGCGCGCCTGTAGATCAACGAAGGGAAAGAACGGGTACGCATGTTATGCAATAACGGTTTACCATGTAACATCCAAAAAGAACAATGACATTTCTGGAAATTAGTTATGAAATAGATTCAAGTGCGGCTTGGAAAGTAGGCAAATGTTTTTTACAGATGTTTATTTCGTGTGAGTGTTCGTTGCAGGTCCGTAGAATCCTGGCCAAAGTTTATTATTTGAGACGCCAGAAGCAGTTACATGAAGAGGTCTAGACACACTATAGTTAATTTACGTGGTGTTCTTATCATTACGTTATCCAATATTTCTCTACAATCAATGGGACCATTTATGAGCTCGAATAACGCTGAACTCTGTCTAGCTCGATATTTGTTAGACCGGCAACTAATGTTCCAAACGACAGCGACATATTTCAGCAGAGGGCGGCAGAGGGATGTATGCAGCTTAAGAAACACACTAAGCTTGCTACTTGGGCCTGTTGGTGCGCCATTAGTACGCGTAACGTTGCGCGTAAAAGACGCGGACAGAAGCAAGCAACGTTCGCGCAGTTTATAGAATGCACCTGTGCTCTTGAACTGCCTAGAGATCCATAATAATAATCGCAACAACATGTTGAGTTTCCCAGTCTCCGTTCTTCCAGGAATGGAAGCCCACACGTAGATATCTGCTTAAGCGTTAAGATGGAACCAAGTAAAGTTGAAGTTTGAGAACAATGCGGGCGCCCATATCAAACTGAGCGACGGCGCAGCAATCAAATTTCGATGACGAGGACACCCTCCCGCTTAAACTGCCTCAACTTCTCATGCAAAGTTTACTCTGAACCACCCATGCGGGAAATGAAATGCGATCTCCTCGGCGAACAAAACACGTATATGTCCACTTAAAATGTAACGGTGAGCGACACGGGGTGGCATTGCAATGTTCTCCCCGTTCAGACAGGCAGAGGACGCCATTCTCGGTGGTGAGCTGATTTCATAGGGCGATGTTTCCGGAAGTGATAATGGTTGTACAGGGGTCGTGCTAATGTGAATGTTGCGCCGACGGCACCTAAACAAAAGACAGTTTTTATTACGAAGCCTTTTTTGCCACTTTCGGCAACTGTGCTGTGGGTTGCTGCACATCTGGGTATGTCGGCTGCACAATGTGCACCGCGAAAATGTGGCGTCACCGGCGCTGCCCATGTGGTCCGTTACGCCATCTTCGTCCCGACTCCGTCGTTACACCTTCGTTGTCCTGCCATGGTCATCAAGTAATCATCGCCTAGTTTTTTTTGTGATCGCCACATGGCCGTCGTCATGGGGTCGTCTTGCCGTTCTCGTCACACACACACGCTGCCCTCACACGCACAAGTTATCGCCTTACACGTACACAGGTGGTCATATGGTAACCCTTCTCGTCGCCCCGACCAAGACTTGATAGCCAGCATTCTGCTAAACGCTTCGTATAACATTGACTCCCACAGTTCTATAGATACGGATATTTGTATTTTTATATTGACCTTGTGCGCGCCCATTTGGGAAAATTGCTTTATTGCCAAATTATTCGCGTATAACCTTTGTGTTTTTATCTACCCAATCAAAAAATGTTTGCGGATTAGCTGGCCGCTCTATATTAGCCTGAATTTTTAATTACCCCCCCCCCCCAATTACTCAAGATGGCCAAGGCGAGGTATATGACTGAACTCTGAAGCGGCAATAGAAACAGAAATTAAGATCGGATCAGTTAGCAGCTATAGCAATAGTAAAAAAAAAAATGCAGAACAAACATGTAGGAATATATGTAAAGCGAAGCGCTAATGAAGTGGTAATTTTAAATCTATAAAACTAGGGGGAATGTGTACAATTCTGCTTACTTTCATCCTATGCAACGTGTTAATCTAATGTAATTTTTATGTTTATGCACTACATTGCTTCCAAGCATTGACGGATTGCTAGTAGCAAATCAGGTGCAACGAAGACATGGCGATCTATGGTGCCTGTGGAGAGAAGAATAGTGGTGTCAATTATCTGCACAATGATCTAGAACACATATTTAGCTGCATTTAAGGATTATGTACCTTTTGTGTCACACTGTCACATGTACAGTCTGGCGGACTGTTCAAGAATGGGCACCGAATGGCTCAACCAAAGAAAAATCCAGTAAAACCAGGAATCCTTCAAATATAATGTGGTATTCCATTAACAAGTCCGTTTGCCGTAGATATGCCAATCAGGCTTGATCATATGCTATTATAATGTTCACTTTATAATAACAATTTACCACCTATTCTAGCGTCTAAAGTCTGTCTCAACGCTGACGACTGCTTGCTGTACGACAAAGTTACCTCTCCTGATGGTCATGATTGCCATAACAATTCATTTGCATGTTTTCGAAATTGGTGCATCACATATCGAATGAACATAAACTTAAAAAAAGCGCGATAAATACATTTTCTAGAAAACAATGCCCTTCCGTTTTTTATTACTGTTCAGAGGATGTGTCACTGATATATGCTCATTAGACATACCTGGGTGAAATTTTTACTTCTAACATGTCATGGTCCAAACATATTGAATATATCTGCTCGAATGCAATAAAAAAAGTTGGGTTACTTACGCAGTACATTACCAAAGCGCCAGAAGAAACCTAGCTAACAACATACAAATCATTCATACGTTCTATTTCTCAATACGCTTCTGCAGTTTGGAATCTCCATAAACATTGTGAAATTGATGCGATCGAGGTCGTCCAAAGAAAAGCCACATGCGGCATTTACCGTCGGTACAACCGGGAGTTTTACCTTCATTAGCTATTGACGCCCCTAACCTTCAGTCACTTTCAGTGGGGCGGAGGAATGAGTAATTAAAATTACTATATTGGTTTTTGAATTCATAATGCTTCATCTCCAATAACAGTCACCTAGCTATTGCCAACCCACCTTTTACATGAAGCTACCATGCTTTAAACATCCCCCCTTTCTACTCGCTCATTAACCAATGTTACATGTAGTACAAATAGGTATACCCACCTGCAATGGTCTTGTGTTCAATACCGCAGTATTATTAAATAAATAAATAAATAAATAAATAAATAAATAAATAAATAAATAAATAAATAAATAAATAAATAAATAAATATGTTTTGGTTTGAAGTAGTAATTACATTTCTTTATTCCGCCTTAACAGAGAGGCACTTGCTGGCAAAACGTTTTTGTTAGCATACATAATGTTATACTATCCCATTTGCGGGCACTGGCACTCGCCTAACATATAAGCTAGGTTATGTATTCTTAAATATATCCGCAGAGATACTGATCGACGCAGGAGGAGGCGGCAGCCCGTGGCAGCAGCAGCCACGCCAAACGTGGAGGGTAGGAAACGAGAGGTTTGCTTTAAAAAAGCTGACGGTGTCACCAAAGGACGCGAGCGGCTATACTCTTTACTCCCCTAACGTCAAGTATTAAGCAATGATGCAAAACAGATTCCTTTACCAAACTTGCTAGTGAAGCAGGGTATGCATTCACGTACAAAAACCTCCCATGCACTGGAATTCACCGATCTTTTGGTCGATTCTCTAGGCCATCATCACACGTGCCTCGCGGCATGACGATCATTAGCCAAGGGCTTATCGCGATCACCGGCGTGGGGAGAGCACGAACGTTCGGAGATGGGAAGAACCTACTTTGTTGACGACCCCTCTGGAGCCCTCGTCTTTGATCTGACGCGTTCCTAGTTCCCTATTCTGATCCCCTAATTCTGCTGGCCTTGCCCACTTTCTGATTCTCACTTGCTTCGTTTCCTTTTCCACGGTATTGATTGGCCCGTTCGCAGCTTTTCTCGGTGCCGGCGCTTAGAGCCATCCCTCGCAACAGTCGCTGCTCGAATTAGTTTCCCGGCTTCATTTAGGAACCAGTGATGATGAATTTGTGAGTAAGCCTAAAATCCTCTTTGTCAACTCATCCATACGAGGTAAACAAGCGCATTTAGCACAGGTTCCTTCAGAGTCCTAGATTAATGCGCGAATTCTGGGTAGAAGCTCTCCAATCCGGAATTCACTTTCATTGAAGTTTCCATCTGTGGTGTTGCTAGCTAGTGATTATCAGATGAAAAATACGCGATAGCAGACGCGCAGACAACTGTGACAGAAAAGGTGAAGTTCAAAGAATAACAGAACGTGTTCGAAAGCCGCTTCAGAAATTCGCCAGTCCATCGAATTGAAACGTCTAGAATATGAGATAGTTATACACTGAAAGTGAAATATCCCTGACAATTATCAGTATTATAGACGTCGGCTGCACCTACGTGGACGGCATCGACCCCGCCTTACAAAGTGAGACGCGCAAGCCCTAGCAGCTTTAGCTGCCAAAACTGAAGGAATTTGGTTTGAGTCACCGTGTTCTTCTGCCTCGCGCTGCAGGAATCGTTTTAGATGACACCTTACGCAGTCTGAAGTCAGCTGGCGGAGACACTCCTGTGCACATTTACGGCGAGGCTTCATTTCATTCGGCCTCTTTCTACCAAGCTTCACTTAAAACCCCGCCATAGTGATTTCCCCTCTCCTTGATCCTTGTGGATGGCGGCGAGCCCCTCAAACTAATTCAGGCAACTGCCATGCTGTAATTGGGTCGAGCACCTTTTTCTCGGGACCGCTTGGTCTCGTTTCTTGTGAAGCTACGTCGTTTCTCCCTGGGCTCACTTCCCTTCGGGATATTATTTTATCTAATTAAGCACCTAATGCCTCGCATGTTTTTCTCCGCAGGAAAGAGAGAAGTGAGGGGATATAGTCATTTGAACAGCTGGCAGGTGATTGCCTACGTACACAAACTTTTCGGCATTGCGACGGTGTTGAACTTTTCGGTGTTGTACTTACTTGACTAGGCATTAAGGGACGTTATTCTGAGGATGGACATTTTAGCGATGCACGTATTTACATTCGTCGAGTGAGATTACTTTCTCATTAAGCCTTTAATGAAGACTTAGAACGTGGTCGCTCGACGCTCCCGAGTGTAATTAGGCCACTGCTGTCCGTAGCACGACGTGCTAATAATGACCGGCATGCAATAGAATTACCGGTGCATACGTGTAAACTAATTTTCCGCAGCGTAACTAAGTGATTGACATTTGTTGCCGTCTGCTTCAGAACATGGTAAACACGTAACGTCGCATGTAGTGCCATAGCGACGAGAGAACCTGTAGCTGATTTACGGTAAACCAAGAAGTAGGTGTCTACACGAAAACGAGAGCAATTAGAAGAGGGTGCTTGCAGCGTATTGACGGAATGAAAATGGTGCGCGTTGATGTTATTTCTCTGGATGACTAGTGAATGTAAAGTTCAATAAGTAAGTGTTCTTCTAATGGGCAGCCATAATATACTCCACCACTAGCATTCACAAACCCACTGACTTCACGGCACAGATAATTCCTGAGCATTGCTGTACCTTTACATGAGTTTCGTATTCAAAGGCTCCTTCAAAATATCTATATCAATTCAGAAGCACATGATGGTTTGAAAATAAACGCAAAAAAAAGCCGTGAAACAAACTGGTCAGTAGCTCGCGGAAACGTGCTAGGAGCATAATAATTAGCCGTTAAGATGAATTACGTGTGAATGCCAATTACCTCTATATGCATGTGAAAGATACTTCATATGTTCAGCAGGAAAACAAGGCATTCTAGAGCTCTGTGGCCCATGCAAAGCTCGCTGGACTCAACAGGACTCATATTGTCGGCACCAGTTCTATTTTGACGCATATTAATAACAATAATGTGAATATTTCTCATCGCAAACCACTCTAAGAAGATGCGAATTGCTAAACATAACGAAAAGAAATACTACACGTTATATTTGAGCATCGAACAGTAAGATCAGTTAGCTCAGCGCGAGTTTTACTGCTGATGCAGATGTCAGTGCTTACGTTGCTTAGAGCAGTTATGTCATGTAGGACCTCGTAGGAGGTCCATAGCACTCTGGAGACGCTGTGATGGTGCGAGTAACCAGGGCGGCAAGTGATCAAAAACAGCAGAACTGCAAAACGGGGGAAATGCACCATCTTTGCCAAAGATGGTTGGCAAAGATGGTGCATTTCCCCCGTTTTGCAGTTCTGCTGTTTTTGATCACTTGCCGCCCTGGTTACTATATATATATATATATAGGCACAGTACATGGGTAACACTTGCACAACAATAAGCAATAACACATCAAAAGTGAACGTGCTACTGAAGCAGTATTTGATGAGTGTTACATGGAAGCCAGCACACATATGTAAGGATGTCCTTGGAATACTGGCGTCCTTGCAATCTTCATGTCGAAGCATGTAATACGGCCTATTCGTAATGTGGCGAACACGATAAAAGCGATCTGGTGAAATGAAGTAGTTTGTAGCTCGTTTAACACTTATATTACCGAAATCTTATCTTTTATTTTTTTTTCACTGGGCCATAGAATACCAAAAACATTTTGGTGCCATCAAAAACAGACTAACGAATTTTGCTCGGCCTTCCAAGACGGGATTTATTACTTGCTGCCTAAGCAACGTATTGAAATAATTGCAAGAGATATAACTCTAGGTCGAAGAATGAAATTTTCGAAACATTGCAAGACTTTAGTCGATAAAATAACTTTGCACGCAACACTATGTAGAACACAGGTCAAAGTGACCAGAACGTGTAGGATCCACAAGTGTCATTTTACTGGTATGGTACACGTTCAGCTATGCCTGAGGCGCCAAAGGGTTTTTGAAACCCCACTGAAAGTCATAAGTCACTATTAAGATTTTTGTGTGGGTAGTTCATACCAATTCATCTGGGTAGTTTTGTCTAGATTCGCCTTTAGTAGTATGTGTAGTTCAAACGTGCGCCCGCTGTGTGTGTGTGTGTGTGTGTGTGTGTGTGTGTGTGTGTGTGTGTGTGTGTGTGTGTGTGTGTGTGTGTGTGTGTGTGTGTGTGTGTGTGTGTGTGTGTGTGTGTGTGTGTGTGTGTGTGTGTGTGATGTACTGTGACAGGTCTATAGAGAAGCATTCCACTCGTAGACAGCACAGCGAAGTAAATGTGTGAAGTTGCGATATAATGCTGCAACGTAGAAGCATGGCAGTGGACACGTCCTGATAGACCCGCTTCGTATTTCCGCAATTTTTCAGAATTTTTGAGAGACGACCATCACAACCCTTCAGGTAGTGCCAACAAACAAACCTTTTAGCCCCCTCAACTGTCTCTGATTTAGCGCATCCTACATTTTCCTGGTGTCATTGAAGCGATCGATAAGTTGTACAGAGAGGGCAAGTTGAAGACAAAGCTGTCAACTCAGCCGTGTATTCAGCTCAGTTTTAAAGGGAGCATAGCGCTCCACACCAGGTCCCTGCTAAGACAATACGTGGGTGCGAAGCATTATCGATCGTGGTATCCTGGCCTTCCGCGTCAGCAAGCGAAGAGCGTCAAAGACGATTGGATAGAAACGGTATGGTCCGTCTATCTGCAGCATCTATTCCATATTTTTTGCCCATTTGTTACTTCTTGGAAAGCAGAGACTATCACAAAGACAGATGCAGGGCAGTAGGTTCGAACAGTTTCTGTTTTCCTTCCGATGAGACGAGCATCTCCAAAGAGGGAGCATATTTTCCCCGAGAGCAGTTACAACCAAAATAAATAAGAAAATGGCTTGTCTCGCGGCTTTTGGAACAGGTCACTCAGTAAAAGAAAACGCAAACCACCATTGTCCTTACGTGATCTGTCCGCATCCCGGCATGGACCCAACGCAAACGGAAATATGGACCAAATAACAAAAAGAAAGAACCAAGCTGCATGTCCCAGGGAGAAAAATATTTTGACAGCTGGCGTTGAAGAGAAGCCCTCGGGCTACAACTAGTAGGGCCCATCTAGCACGGTTGTGTCCAAGGGTATAGCCGTAGCCCTATGGCTCTCTTATATCGAAGTGTGTTGTTCTATGCTTGCATATGACATTTACTTGCGAGTAATTTCCGCGTAATACCTATCATTGCATCAATTTACGTCGCTTGGAAAAAAATGTATGCTGAAAAGCGCCTGAACATTCTGCCACCGAGTTGGACCGTGAAATCACGGTTGAAATTCCACATAACTTGAACGCACGCGATAGATCAACGATGGATAGTCTTATGTTTGAACCGCGCACAAAGTTAATTGCATTCATGATACGCGATATCATGTTTTGGTCTCGCATCTCTGGAAGGTGCTTTTCTACAGGATTGCAAGGTGGAAGTGATGTGGTGACGAAGATATGATAACTGGAAATGACGAAAGGCGTTCGTAAAATTTCCTCGTTACGATTCAAGGCGTAACGACGAACCACGTCGGACGATTGGCCACAGCGGTCTATGCGGAACAACGAATAGGCAGGTTCGTTGAGCGAGCAGGAGCGGGTGTTATAGTAAAGTGGCCACTCTCAAGCATATCATTAAAAGGCAGCTCCTTGACTAAATCTCATCTATGCGTAAACCTCGAGATTGGGTCATGTCCCTGGGAAGTAAGTGCGCATCAGAGACGAGCACGGAGAAAGAACAGGTACTACGGCAACATATAAGGCAGATATGTGCTTAATTTAATTATCCGACTGCAAAGTACAGTTAAACCGGTCGACAAACTTCGCCTAAGCCCACCTTCCAAACAGCAAGCCTTCGTTGATTAATCACTTCGAGAGCGGCAAATTAATTGTTAGAAGCGTGTAGTAGCCTAATAATTTTTTACACGAGAACCTTACCTGAAAATGTTGTAAGGTTTGGCAGCTTTCGGTCTGTGCGCATTAAAGAGAAATGGAGTTTGTCAAAGCGCCACGTGTTGCTTAGAAAACCCAATAAATTTTATCGCAGCTGCTATTGAACGGGAAATCAGGTGAGGTTAATGCTTCATATGTATTCCTGCTGTGAAAACGTAAGCTGCACCGGTGCCAAAAAAAGAAAGAAAAAAGCTAAATACACAAGTTTCTGTGTTCACATCGACTGCAGCTTCGTTGACGTGAACTTTCAAAAGCATTTAAAGGGTACTTTAAGTCGGTTTTCACTGCAGATAACCTCGAGATCCCGCGCTTGATGTTGAATGAAACTTTACAATAGATGATATTGTAGTAAACAAGGAAGGCGTCCTGAACTAAATTCTAAACCTATGAGTAAAAAAGAACCCAGGCCCAGATAACATTTTATAAGTTCATTTCTTAGTCCCTATGGATTTGCAAATACCTTATGCCAATATTTAAAAAATGTCTGTTCACATGTGTAGTCCCAAATCTATGGAAGATGGCTAAGGTTCTCCCATTATAGAAATATGTTGATAAGCATACTTTAACCTGTATTGTGTCACAAACAATAAAATGAAATGAAATCAAATATTACAGGCCAATTTTATTAACTTCTCAGTGCAGCAAGTTGCTAGAGCATATTGACTATAAACATATAGCAGAGTTTCTTGAACCTAACAGCACCCTATCTACGTCCCAATATGGCTTTAGAAAAGGCATAAGCGCGGTTTCCCAACTCGTTGAGCTTGTCCACGTATAACTCCCGCCCTTAATTGACATTGGTGTCCAAGTTGATGCGTTAAGTAGTGATTTTTCAAAAGCTTTCGACACAGTAGTTCACACTAAACTCTTGCATAAACTTACAGGAGTCTTAAGAAAACCCAATGTTGCAGGTTATCTATTTCTCTCTCCCAACGTTCTCATATGTATCCTTTAACTCTAGCGAATCTCCGGCTGTAAATGAGTCATCTGGCGCACCACAGGGCTCCATGCTCGGCCCACTCCTGTTTCTGCTCGACAAAAATGACCTAACTTCTAATATACACTCAAATATACGCATATATTCCGATGATTGCGTCATCTAACAGGTCAATGATTCTCGCGCTGATCATATCGCTCTTAACGATTGCTTTGAAAACTTTTGTAACTTCCAACAAAAGTGGCAGATGACCATCAAGTTCAGTAAAACGGTTATTTTGTCATTTTCAAGACATCAACCGATTTTCGATTTCGCATACACTTTCAACAGCCATGACTTAGACAGAGTTTATCAGTAGAAATACTTGGTAGTTGTCTTTTCGCACGATATGCTTTGGTCTTCACATATCAACCTACCATGCAATAAAGAGCTTCCGTGACTTGGTTATCTTTACCTCATGCTACGTTCTGCCCCCAAACAGACCAATCACTTAACCTACAAATCTCTTATCTGCCCTATTTTAGAGTAGGCCACAATCAACTGTAATCCCTATAAAATGTAATAAAGACAATAATAAATACGAATGAGTACAAAGAAACAAAGCAGTTAG
The DNA here is from genome assembly GCF_013339745.2 of Dermacentor silvarum. NCBI lineage: Eukaryota > Metazoa > Arthropoda > Arachnida > Ixodida > Ixodidae > Dermacentor > Dermacentor silvarum. The sequence continues at coordinate 84,974,710 of NC_051161.1, forward strand.
ATTTATTGGCCGCCGGTATGACGAAAGCTTTCAGCCTTCCAGAGTTGCATCTAACCACACTCCAGGAACGTCGCCACATCGAATGTTTCAAATTTTTGCAGAATTTTGTTAATTCATCACGATGTACTTCAATTGACTATATTACTCTTTCGGCACCTTCAAGAACTACACAGTACCATAATCTTAACATTATGCCGTATAGTTCTTGAGCAAACATGTTTATGTATAGTTTTTTCCTCTATACCATGCAGTGAGGGAATTCATTGCCTGGAAAGGTTCGCGAATTAACTGTAAATGAATTTCTAGCACCCATCGAACGCATATAGTTGTCTGTACAATTTATCGTTTTATTATTTTTTGACCCACTCCTGCTATAGCCCAAATTGGGCTGCAGTGTGTACAAATAAATAATTAAAAAATCACGGGTCTCTTATGTTATCCCTAAGACGACTTGAAGGCGAAAGCCCAAGTGTTGATGCATTAAAGACAGACACGTGACGTGCACATCCCCTACAATTCGCTTTGTCAACATCGCTTAGTCATCAATGTTAATTATATTGCCTTAACTCGCCTGAGAGATCAACTTAATTCGCTTTGTCATCCCTGATAATTCGCGTAGTCAAACATTTTAATTCGCTTTATCATCCGTCTTGCTTGCTTACGGGTGTTTGAGCCTTTGATGATGATAGTTTTAGCACCTTTCGTGTCGTCGACACGTTTTCGCTCAAGCACTTTGAAGGTCGACTGAACGATGAGACATATAAGGCTTTCGGCTTAATAAGACAGCTATCAGTCGTTGCTGTTGGTAAGTATAGGCAGACAAGAACAATTACTTTCGATGGTTATGGTGACACTGCTGTAATATTTCACGACAATGCACACTCATTATAACGATCAGTATTTACTACCCCTGAATTTGTTTGTTGATGTTTGAGCTTTAGCAATCGCGATAACATTGGACCACCGTTCAGTAAAAAATATTACCAACAATAGAGACGTAAACCAGCTAATGAAAGACACTATCTTATACTTTCTATTTAGATATATACGGCAGTGCGACTTTGCGAATGCAGTTTCCGAGTTCGATGGAGTAAAGCGCACCAGTAGGCACGCTGCTTTTTTTTTTTTTTTCATTTTGAGGCTGTGCCCAATTCATGGTATGGATAAGGGGGGTGCTTTGAAGTTGTACGCAGATTGGTACTAAGTACCCCCCCCCCCCCCTCCTCCCTCGTATAAGTGCAAGGACAAAGAATGCCTTCGACAGAGTGACAGCAACAGCGACCTCGGCGGAAACCGGGCATGTACACGTAGCTGCATTCCCGCCGTTAAACACGCACGACATGTTGTAAGCGAAGCGAACAGGCATAGCATAGTCTTGTCCGCTGCTCGAAGTTTGGAACAACAGTTTTTGCCTAGTGACCTTTGCAAACGTGGCCATGCATGCTCATCTTGCCCCCAGAGAAAGCTCCAGCCATCAAATCAAAGTCAGCCAATTTCTTTTTGTGTGTGCACAGAATATGACAGCAGCGCCGCAGCATCTTGATAACGTCATTTTCAGCGATTTCTATATATATATATATATATATATATATAACAAAACGTCATATTATTTAGGCATTGAAGCACAAAAGAAACTGGGACGCCAGTGCATTTCGCCGCAAAGTTCGGGAATTCATAAGTCTAAACAGGTGTCATCCTGAGAATTCTTTTCAAGTGGATGGGCCTTGCAAGCTCCACGGTTAGAATTTGTAAATTGCAATATGGACAATAACGTAATTAGTTAACAACTTATTTAGTGGATTTTCTTAATTTGTCGATTATGCATTTCAGCTTTTTGTGCAAGTAATCTCCCGAGTAGACCAGCTCACTGAACTAGAATCATGCTATCTGCCACAGGCAACCTTTAAAAATTTTGCAATGTGTTCGCTGAAGCACCCTGTATACTGTATATGTATCGCTGAAAGTGGCGTACAACGAGAAAAAAAATTAAATTATGGGGTTTTACGTGCCAAAACCACTATATGATTATGAGGCACGCCGTAGTGGGGGGGGGGGGGGGGGGGGGCTCCGGAAATTTGGACCACCTGGCGTTCTTTAACGTGTACCTAAATCTAAGTACACGGGTGTTTTCGCATTTCGCCCCCATCGAAATGCGGCCGCGTACAACGAGAAGAATGCATAGTTTCGTAATTTATAATCCGGTTATGGGTCCTGGCCCACAAGACGCAGTAACATAGACGTATAAGGCGCGTAAAGTTATGGAAAAGATGCGTATCAGCCCAAATATAGAAACACGAGTGCCATTCATTCGGACATGCAGAATGGTGCTCGGCGCCCAGCCAAGAACAAGGGGCTTAGAAAGTTTACTCTAATTAGGCTTATCTTGTGTCTTCTCTTACTTTCTTTTTATTCTGTTTCAGCGTTGAGAAATCTCACGGCTTACCATTCGTTGCAAAGTTTGGCGGGCACATTTTTCGAAGAAGGAAGCAAGTCGTTATTACGCGTAGCACGACTCACGCCTACATTACTTCAGTGTAGGCCGTAACGAAAGCTGCGTCTATTCATGGTTGTGGTAAAAAGAGCGCCGAACGTGAAGTGTTCCACTTTAACTGAATCTCAGAACAATGACGAAAAAAGAAAGAGAGAGAGAGAGATAAAAGCGCAACATTATTTTCCCGTCTCGGCAGCCACAGGAAGAGTACTTTTAAAGGTCAATCGGTATCGTGCCGAAAACAGTACGTGATAGATAAAAAGAACGCAAAACTAGCTTATAATAGACAGTATCGTTGGACGCTTGCTATTTTTTTACAGCTGACGTCGGTTCGCTAAAGCCTTGTATGGGTTTTTTCCTGAAACAGGCAGCGTCCTGTTTGGTAATGACCACAGCTGTGGGGTATGGGCTCGCGGCCGTCGCGCCACAGCCGCTCTAATTCATTGTTCACGTTCCGAAAATCACCCGGCTGATAACACTGCTCGCCTGCCCTGGTTAGAAGAGCAATTAAGACGTCCATCCAGGGATTTGTCGTAGTCAGGCCACGCTAGGCGCTAAACCGTCCTCAAACACACGTGGTAACCCACACGCATCACTATATGGGCAGCCATATGCTTCATTTTAGTCATTATCACACAGACATGACAAAATCGGGACTACAAATAAAAACCTCAAACTAGCACTCTAATAATAACAACTGAATACTGAACAACGAATTTTTCTTTGACGAGTCTTCGAATAAAGTCGATAATTTAACGCCCATGTGCCGAAAAATGCCTAAAGCACAATTTCAGTTGTAAGAGCAAAGTTTTCGCCACACTAAAGATGATCATGACGAAAACTGCACTCACGCCCATACAAATATTATTAGTGTGATCTGACATCTTATTATCGCGGAGCGCTCAATTCTGGCGCTGTGACAGCGGTATTGTTGCAAAAAGCCAGATCCTGTCGGGAGAAAAGAAATTTCTGTTGTGACGAGACGTCGGGCGCGGGCCAGAAAACTCGGCCGTATATTTTAGGACGTTCGCTGTATTCTTTTCACGCTGGGTTAAGAAAGGATATCAGCAAAAATTCGAGACTGCACTTCCCTTCAAAGGAAAGTGCAGTCTCGAAAACCACTGGTTATGGTGTCCGTCTGTGTTCAGGGGAAATAACAAAAAGTGGAAAGAAAGCTAATGTGCTGCGATATTTTCCTATAGAGACCCGTATGTCGCGATATGCGAGCTGTAAGAGGATACAGCAAGGACGGCTAAGAAACATTACAGAGAAGGCGTATTCTGAAGTGTCTCCATGGTTAAGGCGACGCCTAACAGCGATGTCCGCGTCAACTTTTCGTAGCTTCGAACTACCCGAGTAGACATACTTACCCGCCATATGAACTGCGCTGCCTACGCAGCTGCCCGGCGGTCATTTTTCGCCAAGCGTTTCGGACACGCAAATGTTCTTTCGTCTTTTATTGCAGCAAAGCTGTTTATGACTAGGGTTTTGTGCATTTTGCGTGTCCGTTTACAAAACTATCATCATCAGCAATGACTCGAGCGTCGTAGTCTTCTTCTACAGCTGGTTCCGTGGCCGCTCATCATTACAGCGTACAATTTCACTTCTATTCTGTCGTCGTAACGGAGAGGCCGTGTTAAAGATATCTTTAGTGGCCCGACACTCTTGTTTCTTGCGCAGTCCTTTCGGTTCACCTCCTGAGACGACCGGGGACGAAATTCAACATAAATCAGAAAAAAAAATAAAAACAATACAAGAGTACAACATTCACGGGTTTCGTTTAGATATGATATCACAGCATAAGTTTAGTTACAAGTTGAGTTACTGAAGTGTCTGAAATAATTAGATTTAATTAGACATCACTGATTACCGGGGACAAAATTTAAAAAATAAAAAAACATATAAAAAACAGTACAGCAGAAAATTAGTGGGTGTCATTATAGATATAATATCAGGGCATAAGTTCAGTTACCAGTTGAGTTACTGAAGTGTCTGGAATAAATAGAGTTAATTAGAAATCTCTGATTACCGGGGACGAAATTGAAACTAAATCACACAAAAAATTCTACAGTTCAAATTCGTGGGTTTCGTTATAGATACAGTATCAGATCATCAGTTTAGTTACGCGTTGAGTCACTGATGTGTCTGAAATAGTTACAATCAATTATAAATCACTGATTACCGCACATGGCTTTCATAGACTATGAAAAAGCATTAGATACAGCAGAGATACCAGCAGTCAAAGAGGGATTGCGAAATCAAGGAGTATAGGTTCGAGGCATACGTGAATATCTTAGCAAACATCTACAAGGATTCCACAGCTACCTTGGTTCTCCACAAGAAAAGTAGAAAGTTACCTATCAAGAAAGGGGTCAGGCAAGGAGACACAATCTCTCCAATGCTATTCACTGCATGCTTAGAAGAAGTATTCAAGCTCTTAGACTGGGAAGGCTTAGGAGTGAGGATCAACGGCGAATATCTCAGCAACCTTCGGTTTGCAGATGACATTGTCCTATTCAGCAACAATGGAGACGAATTACAACAAATGATTGAGGACCTTAATCGAGAAAATGTAAGAATTGGGTTGAAGATGAATATGCAGAAGAGAAAGATAATGTTCAATAGCCTGGCAAGGGAACAAGAATTCAGGATCGCCAGTCAGCCTCTAGGGTCTGTAAAGGAGTACGTTTATCTAGGTCAATTACTCACAGGGGACCCTGATCACGAGAAAGAAATTTACAGAAGAATAAAATTGGGTTGGAGTGCATACGGCAGGCATTACCAAATCCTGACTGGGAGCTTACCACTGTCGTTGAAAAGAAAAGTGTACAATCATTTCATTCTACCAGTGCTAACATATGGGGCAGAAACTTGGAGGTTAACAAAGAAGCTCGAGAACAAGTTAAGGACCGCACAAAGAGCGATGGAACGAAAAATCTTAGGACTAACGTTAAGAGACAGGAAGAGAGCGGCGTGGATCAGAGAACAAACGGGGATAGCCGATATTCTAGTTGACATTAAGCGGAAGAAATGGAGCTGGGCAGGCCATGTAATGCGTAGGATGGATAACCGGTGGACCATTAGGGTTACAGAATGGATACCAAGAGAAGGGAAGCGCAGTCGAGGTCGGCAGAAAACCAGATGGGATGATGCAGTTAGGAAATTTGTAGGCGCAAGTTTGAATACGCTAGCGCAAGACAGGGGTAATTGGAGATCGCAGGGAGAGGCCTTCGTCCTGCAGTGGACATAAAATATAGGCTGATGATGATGATGATGATGATGATGATGATGGCAGTAACTCTAGGCGACCGCGACGAACTGAGCCGCCGGAGAATCGAGGCCCGGGGTGTGACGTCACAAAGAGGGAGCGGCGAGCGCCCAACGGCCGGAGCTGTGGCCGTGCGGCGACCGCGACGAGCCGAGTTGCTGGAGAATCGAGGGCCGTGGTGTGACGTCACAGTGCGGCCACGGCTCAAAGTGCGGCGACTGCGAAGAGGCGAAAACCTGGTGTAATGTAGCTATCGCTACAAAACGCCGAGGAAGGAACGCAAGTAATTCGGTCAAGGAGAAAAAAATAAGGTGACAACATGCTATGGACCGATATATATATATATATATATATATATATTACTTTATCAGCTCATGCAAGCAGGCTAGGGGACTATTTGTCGCCGCCGCGTTTCGATGGGGATGCCAATAAAGTATCATTATCATGAGCAGCAGCGGCAGCACAATCACCACCACCACCACCATCATCATCATCATCGTCAAAATCGGGGATAACCGGCCATATATTTGCGGTGGGTAAGTCTGCGGAAGCACCTCCACAAACTATACAAAACTTTCCTTTTATTGTCTGTTCTCTGCTTCGCATTCAGCAGCGATTACTATTGGGCGACTTACCCCCGTATTAATAAATGCGTCTTAACTTGAAGCCAGTGGCGTAGCCAGAAATTTTGTTCGGGGGGGGGGCTGAGATTGCAGCGCGGCCTCCTCCCTATAGAAATTGTCGAGGATTTGTCGAGGATTTGTCGAGGATTTGTCGAGGGATCAACATCAAGAACAACACAGCGTTCCCATTCCTCTTTCCAGGGCAGACGCTGGAAGGCAGCTTCGTCACCTGGCACGCAAGCTCTCTTTAACAGAGTGGAACACCCCAAATATACGGCGCACGAGGCTACACGAACTGAACCCTTCGCTCCTACTCTGACCTCCACCTGGGATTCACCGACGTGAGGCATCGCTTCTATACCGGCTGTATTGTAATGTATTTTGGGAGTGGCTTTCACAAAGGCGTACTGTGCTTTGACTGGAATGACCGAAAGTGCCACGTGCGACGTCTGCGGCAGCGAAGAGAACATAGAACATTTATTGTGTCACTGCGATCGATTTCAGTCGGAAAGACAAACTTTATCGAACGCATTCCGACGACTTGACGATCGACCGTTGTCCGTGCAAGTGCTCCTTGAAGACCGTCCCCATCGCTCGTCGGCTCACAAAGCTGTGAAGGCACTGTTGTCTTACTTGAGGACGACTGGTCTATGTGGACGCCTTGGAATTGCTCAGGCCCCCCGCGTGCGTGCGCGAGCTCACCGCGTCCTCCCCCTCCCTCCTCTATCTCATCTTTCTATTCCCTCTTTCCCGTCCCCCAGAGTAGGGTAGCCAACCAGACGCATTTCTGGTTAACATCCCTGCCTTCTCTTTCTCTCCTCCTCCTCCTCCTGTCGAGGGATCAAATGCATGAATAATAACTGCATTGCCAATGCTATTGTAAATTAGATGCTGCAAACGAATTATTGAACGCCATGCACTCTCAAGTAAAATATGTATTTTTTCATAAAAGAATACATTCGAATGCCCCAAAAATTGTGGCAGAAATAACTGATATCAATGCTTCCGCGTTTTTTTGTCTATTTAATAAGTAAATAAAGTATGACATGAACTTTAGAACTATATCAGTACGAAACTAGCAAAGCAGTGCATGCAGCTGATATGAATAACGTAAAGGCCATGAAATGAATAAGCTGAGGACAAATATTTTGATGAATCTTTGTCATTCAAGAACCTTGTTTACATTTTTGTACATATGCAACGGTCATGAAGAAACCTCAATGACGCTGTCCCTCATTGCAATAGATTTCGCACGACCGGTGTCACATGTAAGAGGCCGCCGGTGGCGCGAAAAAGAAGAGGAGCACGCGATGCCCGGTGTTCCGAACGGCGCGAGCGCGCGAGGCGCACGAACCGAGGCATAGTCGAGGGATGAACGGCGCTGTCCATTGAGTTTCAACGTGGCACCGGGTCAGGAAGGTCGCATCTCCAGCTATGTTCTGGCGACGGGAGACTTGGGGGTCTGGTTGAGTCCGCGACGCTGGCCGTTCAAGGTGTGGCCGTCGACCTCGGCAAGTTCGGGCGAGGCTCCTGGACGAGCTGCAGCTTCTCACGGCAGGACCAGGCACCCCAGAGAGGCTCCCCCTTCTACGGCAGACCGGCACGTTTGATTCTCCTCGGGACGCCACGTCGGCACTCTTGAAGAAGTTGCTACGCATCCCGACGCTAGGCCTAGGCAGGTGGGCCTAAGCTACGGCGAACGCCATCGCTAACGGGCACATAACCGACGAGATACCGACGAGCTCACCACCGTCAAAAGAAACAACGCGAGGCGTCGACACCTACGACACCCTCAATGCTGCGGACGAGCCCGACGCGGGTTCGACAAGAACTTCGCGACGACGATCTGTAAGCCCACGTTTCCGATTGCGACGCAGCTAGGCCGGATGCAGGGTGGCTAGACTCTAACGAACCCGCGCTAGGACTGACCTAGAGACTTCTAAGGCGGAGCTAGGCTCCGGAACTGAGATAGTCCTTTTTCAGTAGCTGCTATTTAATCTGATTTTGTTATTTAAGTTCGAGTGAAGATTTTTGTTAAATCATAGTTTTAGTTTTGCGTGCTGTTAGTTTGAGTTTGAGTTTCAGTGTTGTGTGTTGCGTGCGTTCATCGTTCTTGTACGTATTAAATCCTCGTTTGCCATGCCGCCGGTCGTGTCTCTCCTCCATCGAGAGTAGCGCATGCTCGCAACTCTCCGCACTCCCAAGTAAAGGTGACAAATGTCACCTTTACTTGGGAGTGCGGTCGTGTATTGTAATTACACCGAGATTATACTCGCAACAGTGAGTACAAATAAAAAGTAGGAGTTCTGCAAAATATACATTAGGAATGCGAAGATAGAATGGAATATACAAATGCGGAGATACAACTCGCTAAATGGCAAAAAAGACTCGCTGGAAACAAAGTTCACTGCTTGTATACACAAAACCTCGCAACAAGATATTTAAAAATACGTATAAGTCTCCAATAAATCTACGCATTTAAGCAAACGTCGCTGTATATAACGCGTCAAACAAGACAAATAAACATGTTACGCAGTCACAGGTAGTAAACTTTGCGCACAGAAAGACAGATCGTGATATGTACTCGGGCCATGCGGTGGTCGCGACAGCGCCATATGGGTCGTATAATAGAGGAATACTGCAGAAATCAGTACGAAAATGTGTAATTTAATGCCTGCACAGCGCCAACAATTATGCTGCATCCAAAATAAAGGAGGGCATTGCTTCGTTTCAAAAAAGAAATAAAAGCAGGTAGCTAAAAAGGAAAGAAAAGGACAAACAAGAGCCACAGATGATGCGGCAAGCTGAACTACCCAATATCCGAGTGTGTTTTGAGCAAACGCCGCGTGGGCAGGGCTTTCAATGAGCAAGGCCGGTCAAAATTGGTAATGATGTCCTCGTACCTTTCATATTTGCATGATAATTTTGATCGTGATGCTAATTGCTAGAATAAACGGTGAATATTTCTGCGATTACAAAAGCTAATGAACAGTCATACGTTTTCATAATTAAGAGCTTATGAACCTGAAGGAACAGAGCTTTTTCTTGCATTGATTTTTTTCGGCTTCGCTATCTATAGGACACACTTCTCTCGGCGGGCATGTTGAGCGAAGCGGTCATTGACTTCGGACACGTTGATGCCGACGTACTTGTGGGCGTATAGAAGCGCCAGCCTAATCATGCGTTCCTCAGACATAGTAGAGCGCAACTAGTTTTTTTTAGTAAACTCTTGTTTCTTGTTTATTTTTCTCTGCGCTGGCAGTGGTCACTGGAAGCGTGACTAGAATCTGCAGCAGTATTTACACATTTACATAGAACGTGCAGTAGCAATGAGAGATGGGCATTTATTCCGGTGCTGAAACCTAAAACACTCCCTCGATGTCGTTGGCATACTTGTTTAGGTACCTTGCACAAACAGTAGGCTGTTCTATTCAAGCGATGTTCGTCGTTTCGTCAGGAAGTATGGAGAAGCAGCCTGCTTTTGCATCTAGGCTTTCTTTGATAATTTCACCACAAATTTCTATAATTAGGTTTTGCATGTGGGCTTAAATACGAGGCATTACTGGGGCAACTTTCCAAATGGTTCTTCAGATATGTATCTCCACAATCAGCTCGCATGCGAAGAAGCGCTCTGAAAATACCTGTATTTTCAGCGGGGGCTTTGCTTAAATCTATAGGACCACTGTCCCTGTGGCCACGGAGAGCCAGACTTTGTCGCCCTCAAAAAAAAAAAAAAAAAGAAATTCTCAATAATAGGCCGTTTACTTTGTTCTGTTTTCTCATATTTTACTTTGCCTGGCCTGGTCCAGCTGATCGATAACATTGGGCGCGCTTCCTGAAAATGTTTGGAGAAAATTATCAGCTGCCAGCTGATAGTCACGGTGATATTTGGTATTTTCGTGCGTGTGGAAGATTGCGAGCGCGTGCTTCCATTTCTGGAACGGCTTGGAATGAGGGCTCCAGTGCGCGCATGTTGGCCCAAGTTTATAAGAACATTAACTCCACAGAGTTCCAGAATTGAAAATCTTTCAAAGCACGCCTTTGGAAATGTCAGTGCACCTTTCGCGTCAAAAGTTTACGGGAACTTTATACCCATAATGTTTCGTAATTGAAATCCATGCGCTCCGTAGATTCCGCGGCCGCTGCGAGATGCTGCAACGCGCCCGCTCGCTATCGAAAAGCCTTTGAAAGTTTCTGCTCGGATGGGGCTCCTTGCATTATGTGACTCCAGGGGCAAGGGCGTTACCACCGAATCCAGCCGCAGTTCGCAACGTTCGTGCCGAAATGTCTGTTCGAGCGTGAAAAAGTCATTGTAGACAAAATCCAGAATGATTCCCGGCGTCAGTGGTAGTTTTGGTCGGTGGCGCATTCGAGCACGAAAAAAATTTTTTTTGAGGGGTGGGTGGGGCTGAAGCCCCATCAGCTCCCCCCCTCCCCCCTGGCTACGCCCCTGCTTGAAGCCCATGCTAGACTTGATCTAAATGACGCCTGGCAAGAACGTGCCCAGGACGCTCATTGCGTTCCCTTCAGCGCGTTCATGACAGGCGTCATTTAAATGAAGTCAAGCTTGGGCTTCAATTAAAATGTGTTTATGAATGCGGGAAGTCTCCACTCATATAATATGCCTTCTGGGAGACTGTACCTTCCTAGAAGACATATATGCCCACGTGCTCTCTGGAGCATATTTCCTTGCGCGTACCTGAGCGTGGGGAATTCAGTGTTCCAGCAGGAAGAAAAAAAAGAACTATAAAATATAAATATCAGAACTTCTGAGCGCAATTTTTATAAGTATAGATCGTCCCTCACTCATTTCCGGGTCCCTAATTACGCCTGCTGGACAAGTGCTTGCTCACTACCTTGACGTAATTCTCATTGGCCTAAAGCTGCGATATGGGTGCCGACTTTGTACCGAAGCTACTCAGTCGAGTTCAATAAATAAATAAATAAATAAATAAATAAATAAATAAATAAATAAATAAATAAATAAATAAATAAATAAATAAATAAATAAATCAGTGAGTAAATCAATAAGTCAATGAATCAATTAATCAATGAAAGCTTTACCTCAGTTTGCAATACAGCGTGCAGTACAAACTGAGTGTTCGAAAGAAAAATCAGTCTACACGACCGCTTGACAAGGCTCTCGAACGCATTTATGTTCACTGTGTTTTTGTCCGAGCCTTAGAGAGAGATCCAGAAAAACAAACACTGAGTTCGACTTTGTGTTCGTTCCTTATCAGCTACATTGCCTTGTGTTTAGGGGCTGTTATTGCTGTTAAAAGTATATAAAACAAAGAAAAAAGAAAATGACGCCTGACTGCGTCTTTAATGAGTAGCCCTTAGTTATCTGATGTCGTCGTCGACTCTTTCCTTTTCCTTTCCGGCTTCTCCGTACATGACCGGTGCTTTTCAAACTACTACACGTAGTAGCAAAAATGTTTTCGTAAAGATTTCTTTAGATAGACTAGAGGCTGGAAAGCACGAGAATAGATTGTTTCCTCAATTTTGTTCGCAAAGTATACTTCTAATGTGGTTTGGCGCAAGCCGCCAATATTCTTTTCTCGCGTTTCCTAAGTTTCGAGACCTAGGAGACACTGTTCACGTTACCTAATACGTTTAGCACTACGCCAACAATACATCACAAAGCTGTTTTAAATGTGCCGCTTTGGGCGTGTCTTCAAGAAGCGCCAATCTGTGGACAATTCGTGAGACACTGCGCAGCCTTGATAGGCAATCTGAAGTTCTCAAGAAGCACATCGGAACCGTGAACAGGTGTATAACTGGACAATCAGAGCTTGGTGCGGGCGGGTAAAATTGAAATGACGTAGGTGGATAGTGCGATATGAAACGCCCATTCTTCATTTTTTTTAAAGGTGAAACTGTCGTGGCGGTAGCCGAGCATTGTTTAACGCCCCTCGGTCAGTATCTCGCCATATACAGGGTGATCGTTCTTAAGTTTTGTTGAATTTATTGAAATCGCCTGTGGCACATAACACAATCCTTGTCCTTGAGCAGTATTATTCGAAGAGGCAGACATTTATAGCACGTGAACCGAAACACATATTCAACTAATTACCAAAAATCCGTAATTAACATCGTAATTAATTAGTTTACGACACATATTGCAATTTACGAATTCTAGCCGGTGAGCTTTCGGTGAACTTGAAATGAATTTCCATAGTGACGTCCCTTTGGAGATATTATTTCCCAAAGTGTGGAACGAGATACATGGGCGTTCAAGTTACTTTTGTGCTTCAGTGCATAAAAGTGTGTTTCGTTAACAAAGTAAGTGGAACAACAGAGCATTTTTAGGGCAAGTTTGATGGCGTATATCTCCAAAGTGGCTTCCATCTGGAAATCCATTCAAAAGATTAGTGGATTTTTGTTAATTAGTTTGATTCTCGTGTAAGTAATGATTCTCGTGCAAGTAGTGTGTTTTGATTTCTCGTGCAAGTAATGTCTGCCTGTCTTCATGATCTAGCTCAAGGACTAGAATTATGTATCTGTAACAGGATACCCATAATAATTTCCATAAAACTTTAAAATAATCCCCCTGTATACAAAATCTATTAAAGATACAGGTATCTAATCTATCTATCTATCTATCTATCTATCTATCTATCTATCTATCTATCTATCTATCTATCTATCTCTCTCTCTCTCTCTCTCTCTATATATATATATATATATATATATATATACATATAATAAGAAGCCAATGGCAAGAGCATCGCACGCGTAATCCGAAAACGTGGGATCGTTCCTCACCTGCGTGCGGCCAGTTGTTTTTTGATCCGTTTTCATTTTCACTGATTCATAATTTCTTTAATTTAATTAGTAAGTACGAGTAATTCCCCCTATGATGTTCTTGGTGTCATTGTTTGTTGGCCTCTTATCATACGATAAATAAAAAATGAGGCCCCTTGGTTCCCTTCCTTCTCATATATATATATATATATATATATATATATATATATATGATGAGTGATGTGCTGGCTAACACTCCCAGGGTTAGTTATAGCAAATAACAAAGATACCCGATAAAGTGGTGGATGGGAAAAACGGCGCCGCGGGAGCTCATTCGGTACGAGCGTCGCACGCGTAATGAGAATGGTTTCGTATTCAAAGACGTGAGTTAGGAGCCGCTAATCATTGAAGATGTAGTCAAGCCTCTAGCTCTGCATCGTTGCCGATAAGGCTGCTGTAAATATGGCAAAGTGCCTTGAAAGAGTCAGTCACTGTCACGACTGTCTCTTTCAGTTTGACGTATACGTAAGAATGCCCAAGCACTTCGGCAGTATATCGGTGCCGTAGTGCCACTTTTTACTTTTTATTGCCAATTAGTTGGACACTCGAAGCACATTTCTGCCGTCGCCGTGGTCGTGGTCGTGGACGTCGCTTTGAGTTTTGAGGGGGCGCATCGAGAAAGGGGGGGGGGGGGGGGGCGTTTTACTCCGCCTCATCTTTAAAGCCTGTGGAAAAGGTGCCACTAGTGCCGGTAACTTCGTATGCGCCGTGCTTTCGACATTTAGCTCGCGTTGCAGCGAGATGGCACTCAGCTCAATTCGCTCGCGGCTGCTGCTGCTCCTCCTCCCTCCAGCGTTTCGACAGCGAGTTACCGCGGTGATCGAGCAAGATGTGTTCATTTTTACCTGTGCACCCGTTACACCATGCTTGTTTTTTAGTTATTAAGCACGATGTTTATTATTTTATTAGTGTTACTTAGTTCCTGACTTTCTGGGATGAAAAAATAATTAATTAATTCATGTTCAAAGGGGAATAAAGCGGAGCAAACGGGTATTTTGAAAGCCGAATTTGTTCGTGATCAGCCTTAAAGTGTACATTTAGGTGTAGGGAAGGTTTCTTCACCGATCAGTTTATTTTCGGTCTTCCCCATGGTAACTCTTTGAAGAGTATAATTAATTAATTTTATAGAGCAAACGGTGGTGCCCGAGCACGCAAATGCGCAATGAAATTCTTTCGTGATACCTTTAATTAGATATCTCGCTTGCACGTTTGTAAGTGGCACACATTTGCGTTTGATGTACCCGCCACGTTTCGATGGATGGGGTTTGTACGACTTCCTAGGGCTGGCTTTCTTCTCTGCGCCAGACAACGGCATTACCAGCATGATAAAGCAAATGTTATATCTGACGCATTTTTAGGAGGTTTAATATCTTCTTCTGTCATAAAGTTCTGAAAAAAAATTGCTACTTTTTTCTAAAAAATGGCATCTTTTTAACAGCAGAGCTCTTCAAGCTCTTGGTTGCGCCGCGTAGTGCGAACAAAAAAAGAAAAAGAAAAAGATGTCCCAGTTTCGCCCGATAGGCGAAGCATCAATTGCGATAGCAAATTAGTACAGAGCTATAAGACGTAGGGATAGTAGTTTTACCGGCTGCATAAACTTGACACATTCGCTTACTAACTAAATTAACAAGCGTGCATGGTGTCAGCGCTCACAAGCAAACATTAAGAGATCACAGTCGATGACCGCAGACAACCACTGCCAACACGCTGGCGTGGGGAAGCGCGGCCACCGCAGCGAGTGAAGGCTCATGTGGTCTATCGCTTCAACGGAAACTGAGCGGCGAAAGCACAGCGCATATAAAGGTCAGAGCCGTGTGGAAACCGTTTTCGAGATACAATGCGCGCGCGACAACGCCGACAGCCTGTACCGGCGCAAAGTACCAGAACGCATTTTTTGGCAGAGTAGATGCCCCCTCCCCCTCCCACGCTGCCTTCCCGCTCTGCTCCTTTCGCGTGTGAGATTGCGTCACCAGTTCCCTTTGCACCCGGCTGCAGGCTACATATTTGGTGCCGCAGCACAGCGTCGTCCCCCATTTCTCCCTCCCATACCGCCCCCCCCGGCCGTTTGTGCGACGGAAGTCGCGTTTGCTCTCCGCCATGCATTCACTCTCCGTGATAGCGCGCGTCCACCGCGTGAATTCGCTCGCACAAAGGCGCGCGGAGACGATTTTATCGCCCTTGGACTTTATACGGAACCTCACGGCGGCGACGACGACGGCAACGCCGACGGCAGAAATCCGCTCGAAGTGTCCATATTATTGCTATCGCAATAAAAAGTCACAGGCCTGCGTGGCACCCGCAGCACAGTCGCAGCGTAAACTGGTGGAGCGGCTCAAGAGTAGCTCCAATTTCGGCACCACGCACAACAGGGTCTTAGCGGCAAAGTCTCTTCCCCTCGTTTTGACGATAACAATCTGAACTGTCCGCCTGGCGTCAATGGCGAGCTGCGGCTTGTAATGCACTCTACACAGCAGTCTGCTGAGCCTGAGGATGCCTGGTTGTAGTCACGCACGTAGCTCTAAGATTCGCTTCTTCAGCAGCGGTTCGTACCTTGTGAGGAGACGCCATAACGTGTACCGAAGAGGTATCCAGAATACGTGGCGCACATCTTACGTCCCTTGACCCATGGCACGGTACGTTGTTGTAGTTGAGGATGATGATTGTTTATTAAAATTTTAAAAATGGGCTGTGACAATGTGACAAATATTCACTTAGCCTGCTTAAGTTAACCAGGTCCAGTTACATCAGCATGCAACCGCTATACGCAACTTACATTTCGGGCCCGCAGCGCTTGCAGGCGCCTTGACTAGATGGCGCCACCACACTGGCAGACGCTCGGGATCGCGTTGATTGAACGTCTCGTCTGAATCGCATCTCTTCTTCAGCCCTTGCCCACGCCGCGTTTGCAGGGGACTTAACTGGATGGCGCCACCATACTGGCGGAGGCTCGGGATCAAGTTGATTGCGCGCCTCGTCTGAATGGCCTCTCGTCGTCTGCGCCTGCGCGCCTGCCTAGGGCACGTTTATAGGGAATTTTTCCACTGCCTGATAGCAAGCGCTTGCGAGGCCCAGTGGTAAAGTATCCGACTCCCGCGCAGCGGGCCTAGGATCGATCCCGGCGGGGACCGGGTACTTTTTTTCGCATTTCCGGCGACAGCGGTTACGGTCACCAGCGGCAGTGGCGGCGGCGGACACCATCGCGAACCGAAACAGCTATTGGAATGAGCCCATAACAGCTTACGCTGTAAAACTGCTCCTGGCGATGATGGCAGCGCGCGTTGCCTAGCAACCACCTCACGGAGCAGCGTGTGCTTCGCCTCCACTCCGCACCGTGCACGTGTTGCCTTGACATGGAACGTTAAGGAGAGGTAAACAGAGCATGCGCGTGGCGCGCGCTCTGCTGCCGTCGCCGTCCGCGTTTCTCCGTTTCCCCGCGTTCGCGCCGAACGCACGCGGTGTCCGTGACTGTAGCAGGCGCCTCTGGCGGTGGCTCGGCAGGTTCCGACTAGCCATTCCCCGGCAAATGTGGAGGCACAGCTTGGCCGGGAAGTCACCTGGGAGATAAAGCTCGGAGCCGCTGCAACGGCGGCAGAACTCTCGGTGACTCTGCTGAGTACATGTAGCCTTGACATGGGACAACCAAAGAAGATCCTGACACCCGAAGAAGCCGCCGCTCTTCTTGAAGCACGTCGCGTGGCCAAGCGAGAATCTGCGCGTCGATGGCGAGCAGAGTCGGAATACCGTGCATAGCAGCACTTGAAATTTTCTAGCAAAACTTAGCCAAGCCTAGTAAAACCTGGAAGAAGCTAGGTCGATCACCAGCTCCGCTGTTTACTCCAGCCGTGCACCACTAGTGCAAGCTGCCCACATTTTTTAGTATTAAAGAATAAAACTTGCAGGCTGCAAGGCGGGGAAGCGCTCTACTGCTAAAATTCATCAGACTCACCTATTATTTGAAATAAAGTAGTTTTTGGGACATAATTGCGCCATTTTCGCATCTTACATGTAGTCGAATTGGCAGAGCCTTAGCTAAGATCTCGCAAACAAATATTGTAGTGATATAATTAACGCTGAATGTCTTTATTATTAGCGCAATCCAGGACATCGATGGAGGCACAGACGGGTTAGCTTTGTTGAATGAAAACCTGGTTCGATCGGACAACAGTCACTATTAGAAGAAATCATCCGAAGCTCCTAAGGTGGCGGAATGACAATCTTGGAAGAAACGTACAGAAAGCGGAAACAAACACAGCAGATATCTTGAGTGATGTAATGATACATTCTGCATTGGAATCAAATGAAGAAAGACGTGAAATGTAAATGCTGTGCCTCAGAACTTGGGGCTTCAGAAGAAAACACTAAATAAATTGCTGCTTAGGAGTCGCGAAATTGAAGAAAGAAGCATATTTACATGTTAGCCCACAATTCTATTGGTCATTTGCAATGTGGTGTATATCATGAAGACTAGATGTTCCAGAAATATAAAAATGGCCCTCATTATGGCGGCAATCTCATTTCTAAGAAAACATGACGTGACTTACGAATAATTTGCATACGCCTAGGCTATAACTTACCACATAATTAATTACTGATTGAATGTTCGTGCGTATGACGTTCAACGCTGTGGTTCTCAAAGAACGGCGGATTATTTAGGAGAGCAAAATCACAATCGAAACAATTATTAACAGCTATTCTTACACAAATTTAGGCAAGGTGGTGTTTGTGTTTGTTGGTTCCTGGAATAAGCAGTCATTTTATTTCGTCCCAAGTAAAAGCACACAGAAAGTAGTCAAAATCCGTATGTTACGATTCAAATTCAAATCCGTATGGTACAAATTCAAGCCTCACATTGCCAGGTGCCAGACAGAGGAGCATCAAGTAACTTGAAAACAGATTGCGCGCAGCGCTTTGAAAGAGTGATCATCGTGGCTTATGTTGGAGCAGCGTACCCTGAGGCCTTTCGTCAGACGCATTCAAGTGATGCAGGAGTGAGTTCGGGCGGGAAAATCAAAGTCGGCGGGCAGCAGAACTGAGCACATGACAATGGAGTTCTTTGTCTAACTTATACTTCGATGTGAAACTCTACTTATTTTATACTTTCAGGCAGAACAATTAAACAAGTCAGAACAAGTAAGAAATAAACAAGGAAACTACAGTAGAAAAAAAAAACACCACCAAGAAAATATCTTAAGAAGCCAGCAGAGATTTGGCTACTAAGCCCGCGCTAAGAGCCATCGCTTCGAAGATTACAGAAATCGTTAAGATAGGAGGAAATTTTCCATTTCTGGCATGGCGCCTCAATAAGCGATAGATGATGCAGAAGCTTTTGCAAAGAGTTTAGTGAACAGGCTTTTTAAGAAACGTGCAGGTTTAAATTACTATAAGCCTTACCATCTCCAATTGCCCCCGGGTATTTGAGTGCGCCACCAGAAGCTTGATTAGAATGATTGAACTACTCTAAACTTTTGATTTCTTACTTTGTGAAGAGTGGTTCATTTGCTTTCATTGAAAAATGTGCTTTACCTTGGGTCTTATACTTTTATTCTTACCTGAACTATGCATAAAGTGCGGACATTGTCTGTAAAATGGCGGAAAGCTGGGCGATCAGACTTGGATGTTCCATAACTGTAACCAACGCAAACATAAATGACGCTTACAAATACAGAGTTGCGAAGTAGCGCTCTGTCTGCTTCTTCCACTGTTCTAGCTGTTTGAGTTGTTTCTTTAGCAGAAACATTGTGTGGCAAGCGCTGAAGCTAGACCAATGTTTTTTTTTCTTTTTTTTATTTGAAAGGAGGAAAAAAAGACAAATAACATTTTCGTGACAAGCTTGAAAAGCTTTACTACAGCCCTCAAATCTAAAGTGCACCATAGAAGAACTTAACTTCGCATCAAGGTAGGAATCAAGATTGTGTAAGCGCTGCGTGAAAGATTTAGGAAGATAAATTTTGCAATCAGAGTTAATAAAGCTACAATTAAAATGCGCATTTATGTCTGAGTGCGCCCATAGGACACAGATAAAGGAAAGATTCATTGCAACATATTTCGTCCAATGCAAAGTATGTCATCGGCGTAGTTTTCAAAATCGTAACATGTACCTTTGGTTCGCAAATATAAACTTGAAATTAAAATTTTTAATTCTGCCAATACAATTGAACATTCATCTGAAACGTTAGTCACCATTAGGACTAGACTTTTGTAAGTTCTCTCGTCAACTCAATTTGTTCAGCGCAATGAGACTATTTATTCGTTTCAAGCTTTTATGTCAAGAGGTTAAAGAGCGCGGTGTGGGTCGAACTGGAGGTTCCCATTATCGAGTGCTTGCATCAAAGGAAATGCTCTCAGAACACGCGCTAATCAATGAGATTTCACCCGAAAACTAAGGCAGTTTCTCGTCGAAACTCGTTGCGCCTAATAAATTAATTAGTAAACTTCAAAGCGCAGGTCGCAGTATGCCAGGCGTTATTTTACGATGGATTGTTAGCGGAGCTCCCAACATCATTTTCCTTTAATTATCTGTATGGACTGAAGATGTAGCTTTGCACATCAATTTACTTGTTGGAACACTGAATAATAATAATGAGAAAAAACAGACAGACTCAATTTCAGTGGACATCTATGTAAAGCCAAGCATTCTTGGTGTGATAGGTTCATAAACCATGTCAAAAGTTTTACTACAGCTCTGAAATCGTAAGCGCAGCATAAAATAAGTTAACTTCGCTCCAAGCATGTTACAGCGTTGACGCGACGAGGAATGGTGACGATGACTCGAATGGCGCGTCGAATTTCGATGGTGTATTAGGTGAGACCGACGGAAAACCATCGGTGCTTCTCAACGCCTAATATAAGAATTATAAATATCGCGCGGACGTTTACACCGCTTTTAGAAATGCATATTAACTCCAAGCCCATAAATGACGCCTATGGGTTCACGATAGGCGTCATTTAGACCGAATCAAGAAGGGGCTTCAAGTTAAGGCGCATTTCCGAATACGGCGAGTTATTCTGCGTTTCGCTCAGACTGGCATATGCACCGTGGTGTAGCCTGCACACTGCTTTTCCACAGCAGCATTAATGTGCTTGTGTGCACAACGATGGTCCTTGTAAGTGGAAGCCAGAACGCTACCCTGGATCGGGGGAAGCCGAATGAGCGTGAACCGAATGAAAATGTATTTTTAGGTTTGCAGGTCTTTCCGGCTGTGTAAAAGAACTTTTATGTAGCTCGTACTGAGCAGCAACATGCTGGATGCGGAAATTTCGCAGGATGGACAATAATTGAACCATTGACACTTTTGCTCTGAATATAATATTTAAGAACTTGATTATTTGTTATAAATATTGTGTAATTGGATGAAATACAATAAAAAATAGTGGGACTTGCTCCAAGCGACGGCAAACAGCATTAACTTGGTTGAGTCGAACTACATGGTACTTGAATATTTCTAAATTTTGGCACAAACGATGGCGAACAACCCGCATAATGAACGAGCAGAGGAACCGAGGGGCCCGGTTTTTATTTGTCGCCACCATATGAAGCAAATTGACAAATGAACCAATGAAAGGATATGGCATATTTGTTATTTTAATTGAAATGTAAAAATGATAACTTAAGGGAAAACATAGTGGGCGAAAAAATAACTTGCCACCAGCGGGAACAACCGGCAATTTTTTTTAAACACACACATGGGGAGGCTGTAAATTGGGCTCTTACCAGAGGTGACTTTTTTCGTGTTTGCTTTTCAACCTGGAATCCTGAAATACAGGTAGATACGTTTGAGACGACAGCTTAATTTGAGTGCACACTATAGGAAAGAACGTATGACATATCCACAACCCCACGGGCGGCTGGACAGGTCCCAGGCAGTCGACCTGAGGCGGTTGCAGACGGGCACTTTCACCAACCCCTATCACCTGCACCGCCTGTGGCCCGCGCTGCACCCGTCGCCCGGCTGCCCGTGGTGCGAGCACGAACGGGCTGATATGGCCCATATACTTTGGGAATGTCAACGCCCTGAAGAAGAAGGACCAAGAGGAAGGGGGAAGATAACAGCAGGACCTTCTGCAGCGGGGCGCCTCGCTGAGAGATGGCAAGCCGCCCTCCTCAGCGAGGCACCCGAGGACCAGGAGTGGGCCGTCCAGCGGGCCAGGGCCATTGCCGAGGATCTCGAAAGATTTTTCTCCGGCGATGGACCCCTGGCAGCCTAGCCCCGGGCACCAACAGCCTTAACCGTTGGACAAATAAAGTTTATTCCTATCCTATTCCAGATTTAGATGTTGCCGTTGAATCTATACTTTTATTTTGGCCGCTGGAATTGCAGCTGTCGTCATAAAGGACATTTTCTATGTGCAGTGCCGTTGCGCCACTTTCCTGCCTTCATAGCACAAAGACCTCCCTTACACAGAGCGAAAACTCAACTCCCGAAAACCTGCTTGTATTTGTTGCCGAAAAGATTGTACTTTTCCCGTATAAACAATCTTGCCACTATGTTTCGCGCACAATTGTCCATGGAGATCTAGGTGAAAAAAAAGCAAGAACGCACGCGTAGCCAATTATTCAAGTAACACTAAGAAAAGTCGGCCCTTGTCACAGTTTTCTAAGTGAATTTTATTTTCGCTTACCTTCTGTGTATTTTTTACGCCCAGCTAATTACAACGTGCGATATGATGCTGAAACGCGGTTCAGCGGCGCAGAGAAATCACCGGGATGATTAACAGGACCCGTACGCGGCCGTGAATATAAAAGTCTTCGCGAAGGGGCTTCATATTCTATGTATGTGCATATGTATGCATGGCAATAAGTATGTGCGCTATATCTCTTCCGACTCTGCCCTGGCGGCAAATTGCATTGTCTGTGAAGCATACGCGACCTCTTTTTCGCTTGAGCTGCTTCATGCGCAAAATTCAAAAGAAAGCAGTGCTAATGATCTGCGACGCTAAAGACGCATTCTGGGTCCCTGTGGCAGCTACGAACAGACATCATTTTGTGTGCCAGCGTGTGAATTGTGACAAAGAGAACTGATAACGTTCAGAAAGATAATACGTAATGTTAAAAGAAAGCACGAAGCATTAGGAACGCGCGGCTGATAGGAAGCTTGCGGCACCTACCGTAGTAATAGACACATTCAGTTTAACGAAGAAAAGGTGACCGTAATGAAAACACAAACGGCACTCTTTGTATCTGGTGTTCAAAAGAGGAATGTTTAACGTATAATTTTCTGCAAGCAGGCCTAGACGCGCTGAATTAACAGTGAAGCCGCCTATCTCTTTGGACCCTTTCTTTATATCAGCTCTTGGGAAGGATGTGCGGGCGTTCTGTGCACATGTACTAGATAATCCGAGCAAAGCTGATCAACTACAGCGAACGTCGTGAAATTTTCATGACAATGCTTCTCTCCATATTTTTTTCACCTCGGGTCACAGAAAGGTCGTGAAGATTTAGTATAGATAATAATAATTGGTGACTCAATGGAGATGAGAGTAAAGAAATATCTAATAATCATTCACTGGTGGTGAACGTTGTTAACGTTGCAGCCATGGATAAATATTGGCCCATATGAGTACGGATCTTGTTTTATTGGGTGCCACATTGTTCGCCAACGCGATTCGCTTTCAAAGGTAAGCAACGCGTCCGTTATGCACGGAAAACATAGTGCACGTTTTACACAACGCACCGCAGCGGCAAACCTTGAATAACGAAAACCTCACCCAGTCCTTTCATTCAGCTGATTACGTCCTCCTGAAATAAAAGCCGACAGATCCCACGCCCTGTGGGAATGGATGTTATGCGAAGCAGTGTGCCGGGGAGCCTACCAAGTTAATAAAACGACCATAGGAGCGCCGAGGTGTAGGCGGCTTGTTTCATGATCTACATGACACGCATGCCATGACATGAAAATGATAGGTCATGGCATTCATGTCATGAGCTACCATTTACGCAAAAACCCGTTTCAGTGGTTGTTCAGT
Source organism: Dermacentor silvarum (assembly GCF_013339745.2). Lineage (NCBI taxonomy): Eukaryota > Metazoa > Arthropoda > Arachnida > Ixodida > Ixodidae > Dermacentor > Dermacentor silvarum. The sequence goes on from NC_051161.1 coordinate 84,997,862, forward strand.
GTTAATCTTTTTTCGCTGAGTCATTGTAATTTTTGCCGAGTCATCCTTGTGACTGACTTCTACCACTATTTTTTAGTGCTTTCTTCACTTAGTACCCAGGTCCAAACCCATTTCAGTGATTTCTGAGTGTTAGCCCTTTTTCATGAGTCATTGTCATTTTTGCTTTGTCATTCTTATGACTATGACTTCTACCATCATCCTTTAGTGTTTCCTCCACTTACTGCCCATGTCTGAACCCATTCCAGAGGTTTTTGAGTGTTAATCATTTGCGCTGAGTAATTGTCATTTTTGTTGAGTCATGCTAATCACTATGACTTAAACAATCATCCTTTAATGTTTCCTTCACTTAGTGGCCACGTGCGAACCTATTCCAGAGGTTTTTGAGTGTTAATATTATTTCGCTGAGTCATTGCCATTTTGGCTGAGTCATGCTTATGACTACGGCTTCTAACCATCATCATATAGGGTTTCCTTCACTTAGTGCTCAGCTGTGAACCCATTCCAGAGGTTTTTGAGAGTTAATCATTTTTCGCTGAGTCATTGTCATTTTTGATGAGTCATGCTCATGACTATGACTTCTACCATCATCCTTCACTTAGTACCCCCGTCAGAATCCATTTCAGTGCGTTTTGAGTGTGAATCTCTTTTTGCTAACTTATTGTCATTTTTGCACAGTCATGCTCATGACAATAACTTCAACCATCATCCTTTAGTGTTCCTTTCACTTAGTGGCCACGTGCGAACCCATTCTAGTGGTTTTTCAGCGGTAATATTTTTTTTCGCTGAGGCATTGCCATTTTAGGAGGCTGTTTCATGACCTAGATGACACGCATGTCATGATATTCATGTCATGACCTCTCATTTAGGTCCGTCATACACTCTTGTTAAACTATGACAATTTTGGTGCCTACCAAGTTAACGAAACGACAATGAGAGCATCAAAACGTAGGCGGCTAGATAGATAGATAGATAGATAGATAGATAGATAGATAGATAGATAGATAGATAGATAGATAGATAGATAGATAGATACTGTGAAAGTGGCAAATGTTCGCCAAGAAATGCTTCGCATTCAAAAGGTTAGCAGTTTCGCCCGAAAGGCGAAGCATCGATTGCGATAGCAAATTAGGGGACAGCTATACGAAGTAACGATAGCAGTTTTATCGGCCGTATGAACTTGTACACATTTGATTACTAAATAACAAGCATGTTGTCACGTGCGCACAAGCAAACATGAACACATCTCACTCGATGACCGCGCACACTCGCTGTCAAAACGGTGGAGTAAGGGAGCGCGGAAGCGGCAGTGAGCGAATCGGCCTTCGTGATGCCTCTCGCTTCAACGCAAACTCAGCGACGAGGACACAGCACACACGTAGCTATCAGCAATCGGCGCACTTTTCCCCCCTCCCAGATCGCTTTCAAGATAGGGCCCGTGCGGCCGTGCCATAAGCAGCCGCCGCCGGAGTACAATGCCCCCCTTCCTCTCCATTCCCCCGGAGCCTTGCACTCGATGGGGAAAGAGAACGCGCTACCTCTCTGCTTTCCTCCCTTGGGCGCGCGAGTTGGCGCCACCATTGTCGGCTCACGCTCGCACGCGTTCACTCGCTCATACGGCACACGGAGCACGGCGGCGATGGCATCGCACTTGGATTTATACGGAACATCACGGCGACGTCGACGGCGACGAGAACGCGAACATGTGCCTGAAGTGTCCATATAATTGCCACCGCAAAATACGACAAGGCTAAACGCGCCGTAGGCTATTCGTAATCTTCAACCCTGAAAATGAAACGCAATGCAATCATTCAGATATATTATTTACTTGTGCCACACTGTCACTGACTTCGCCCGCCGTGGTAGACCAGTGACTACTTCCTTGCTATCCTGAGCTCGAGGTCACGGGTTTGATCACGGCTGCGGCGGCCGCGTTTAATGGGGCCAAAATCCAAACAATATCTTTTGCTTAGATTTAGGTACACTATTCAAAGAGCCCCAGATGGAAAAATTAATCCAGAGTCGCTCACTGCGGCGTTCCTCATAATCGTATGGCAGTGCTGGTATGTAAGACGCTAGAATTTTGTTGCAATTGAATTCAATTAAAATCTGCAGGGTGCACAAGCATCTTTCTTCTTCTCACAGGAGAAAGACAAAGCAATATCTACCAATTTTGAACAATTCGCGTCGTACTTGACCGCACATGGTGACGACCAGCGCCCAGGAACTCCAGATGCCACATGAACAAGAATAAAGCCAAGAATTGTTACCAGCCCACAGGGAATAAAGTTCAGGCCACAGAAAATAAAATTCACTGTTCATACCATTGTATATTGAAACCTAATGCTTTTAGGCTTGAAAGGTTCCATATATCTGCTGAAAATGGGGCGTTGTTTTCAAATAAGCCGAAGGCAGAGTTTACTATTAAAATTTTATGTACTGCATTTATTCTGTACAGCGTCTACTATGCACAAACAATTCTGATATATGCTGCTCGATCTATGAATTATTCTTAATTTTACTGCTTTGTAGCGGGTAAGCAAACATGTTTCCTCTTAGGGTGACAATTCTGCGGCTTGCATTGTGGCAGCTAAACTCCCTAAGCTTTACGTAAAGCCATTTGCAGTAACATAGTTTTTACGTACAACTTTCTTTAGCTTCTTTTGCAGTTGCAATGAGGCCCACGAAAAGAAGAAAAAAAAAACCGAAGGGAGCTTGCTTACTGATGCTTGAGCTCGTAGTTTCCATTGTTTAGGGTTATCGCGATGCTACCCTGCACCATACATTTTATTGTGGGGCGAACAATCGCAGGCCGGCACGAATGCCTTTTGAGCTCGACTGCAGTCACTGTCTCACGCGACACCGTATTGTAGCGATGTTGTTATCTTTCAAGGTTGCCGCACTAACTAGAGTTTCAAGCTTGCTGCAATAACAATGTGCCCGAATGTAGCCATCGTGCAGTAACGCAGTAGTCCTTACTGCCAGAAAGGCTGATAGAATTTGAATAATTTGGGAATAGTGAACAATGTGGGAACCATTCTGCACGGTGTTATCAACTTTGATAGAGAAAAAAAGGTGGAAGCGGCGTGAAAAACCGAGCGGCTGTCTCCATTCCATTGCCTTTACGCTAGCGTTCTGTTCTTATCAGCTCTGAGGTTGGAAGTTTAACTCTGCGGGTCAATATCAGTCGGCCTCACGAATGTTCATTGTTTCACTCTTCGTTATTATCGGCAGCTTTTCTTTCGCATATTTTACGCATTCACATGACGGACGGACAAATATCGATTTCGATTTATGTCGCGTGAAAAACGGGCTTCGATCGATAAATCATTACTTTGAGCTCTTTAGAACAGACGGTGAAGCGTTTCTTCAGAAAATAGCTGCGGTAAGAGGTGAAAGTTTGGAGCGTGGTACAGAGAATGAGGAAATACATAGGAATTGCAAAAGGATTTGAGAGAAGCTAGGGAGGAGACTGTGCAGCTGAAGCACTACAGCAGGAGCATGAACATCGACGTTCAAGGACTTCCGCTTACCCTTAGTGAAGACCTGTGGGTAAGCGTTGCAAATATTGCCAAGTGCTTAGGTACTAAGGTTACGGCTAATGACATAGACATCACACATCGAGGAATAAAAACAAACCGACTGCCTTCATCATATTTCTCACCAGAACTTCGCGAGAGAAGTTGCTGGCTGTAGCAACAAAGTCTAAATTAGGCAGCGCTCATCTTTGTTTCGACACTTAGGTGGCCCTCGATGCTATACATATATGTGTGCATTTCTGCAAGAAATAGATCATCTGCGCAGTAAATCGCGGCAAACAAGCGGGGGAAAGCTATTGAGATTTTATGCGTGTCACCTGGCAATATCCTAAGGCGTAAAGCAGAGAAATCGTCAGTCTTTAATGTTAACTTGTGATGCAGATTTGGCATGAATTATCGAATATTTCTGATTAATCACCAAACCTTTGCCTGACGTCATTACACGACCTCATATTTTTAAAAAAGCTTTCAATAAAATACAAGACGGTGAACCAATCTTCGACTTACCTGAATGCTTGAAAATGCTGTAGCCGAGAAATAAAACAGCACGTGCCCTTTGCGATATGGCTTGTTTTGTTGCGCACAGAGTTCAGTGTAGATTACGTTTTATTTTCAATTACCCACAAATACCTTTGATGTTATCCGCAGCGGTAGGCCATTTTTTTTCTCAGCAGTTGATGCTCTTTGTTTCATATATCCTAGAGGTTCCCCTATTGAAAAATTATTATGCCCTATAAGACCCATCTCCAATAATCCGATATGAAACAGATAGGATCCCATACAAAAACCCGCTTTTCCCGTATGCCATATGATGTTATTGGATATAGGAGTTGTCGGAAATACGGTTTTTTTTTTCAGTAGGTTCAAATGGAGTGTTACTATGTTCTATTGTAAGAAGAAAATTATATGTGTATTTACATTGACGAAGTGCTAGTTTGCGTCATACTGCGTATAAGATCAGTTTTAAATTAACGCAGCAGAAAATTGTGACTGTGCTTTCACGTTACCTAATTGTTTAAATGATGCTCCACAAACATTTTGACAATACTTAAAGCCTAAGAATCAGAAAGACAGTGCAATGTCCCCCCAAAAAAGTAGAGACTGAGCTAACTTATTTAATAATTACCTTCACTCTATTTTCACTCCAGACAACAACATCCCACCGCATGGTGAGATTCGTAGTGCCAACTACATAGAATCTCTTCACATAGACGAATCGGGTATTTTTAACATTTTGCTAAAAATAAACGTCAAAAAGCAACTCGATCCTGATAATATACCGAATGAGTTTCTCACCTGCCAAGCCAATAGGTAGCCAAATATCTGCATATAATCTTCAGCGTATAATTAACATCATGTTCTTTGGTCTATGAGTGGACGATGGCACAGGTGATATCAATTCACAAATCGGGCAATGAAGCTCATGTCGCCAACGAACGCCCTATATCATTGACAAGCACAATATCCAAATTACTCAAGCGCATTATTCTTAAACATATCACTACTTACCTTGAGAAAGAATGACAGTTTGTCACCATCTCAGCACGGGTTTCGGAAAGACCACAGTTATACAATTACCTGAATTAAAACACGATATCTCTTTGGCCATAGACCAACAAAAGCAGATCGACATTATTTTACTTGACTTTTCTGAAGCATTTGACTGGGTATCACATCAAAAACAGGCTGTATTAGCGCGTACCTATCCAATCTGACACAGATAGTAAAAATAAATCAGCAAAAATCCGCAGTAACTGCAGCTACATCAGGAGTACCGCGGGGCAGCGTCTTGGCTTCTATTTTATACCCAGTATTCATTAACGATCTACCCTCATTCATCAGAACTAACAGCTTTTCACCGATGACTGCATCGTTTATAAAGAAAGTAACTCTCCTTCCGATCATATTGTCGTCAACAATGCCATAATATCAGTGTCAGAATGATGCGCGAAGTGGCAGGTGACCTTAAATGTAAGAAAATCATCCTTGCTAAGAATGAGACGTAAACAAAGCGAAAATCATCCTTGCTAAGAATGAGACGTAAACAAAGCGTATCAAATTTTTCCTACGCCATTGGTGGCACGCAACTAATTACAGCCAAACGGCACAAGTACTTTGGAGTAGTGATTTCAAATGACTTTAGATGGGAGGCACACGTAAAGTATGTTACGTCGTCCGCCTTAAAGAGATTATTCTTATTTAAAAGGCGGCTGCTCTCTGCACCACCTTAGACAAAGCTCCTAGCCTACAATACCTTTATTCAACCTATACTAGAATATGCAAACGTAGTTTGGTTCCCGGCCACAAATAATTCAGTTGGAAACCTGGAAGGTGTGCAAAGAAAAGCCGTAAGCTTTGTCTAGAACAAGTATGGAATATTCTATTCACCGTCAGAATTAATTGAAAGGTCCGGACTCTTAACATTATGTAATCGCGCCAATCTCGCACGCAAAAAAAGTGCTGTTGCAACTTCTTCATAAACAGCTTAAGGTCGACATTTCAAGGTATATATTCATGTCTGAAACTAGACACTCACTCCACAAACATCAACTAATCTTCCAAGAATACCGTTTCAACACAAACTGTTTCAAATGTTCTTTCTTCCCGCAGGCAATTAGAGTATGGAATAGATTGCCCGAATGTATAACTAGTTGTAACGACTTGAATAAAATTTTAACATTACTTCAAAATCACTTACGTACCACCGACAATTAAAATCTTGTGTGCTTTTCTTATCTACTATTGTAATTCTTGGTGCTTTCGAGAATGTGATCATTATGGGCTGTATGTCCATTCCCGATGTTTTTACCATCTGAATCTTGCTCCTACAAGCCCAAATAGTATTGCATAAACTATGTAACAGCGTATTGACACTTTCTTTATCTGGAAATGCTTTTTTCTCGTTCTGTATTGCCCTCCTGCAATAGTCCCCTAATGACAGTATGTAATCAATAAATGAATAAATACATGAAATAAATAGATAAAGAAATTCTTATATGCTACCATTGTATTTAGGAATTGTCAAGGCGAAATGATCGGAACATTTTTGAGCTCATTTGAGCTATATTATTTCTTATGTAATCGATGAAGAGTTCTACTGCACCTTTGTCATATTAACATGCAATCAGTAGTACCAAAGAAATGGGGAAGTGTGTGTGGGGGGGGGGGGGGGGGAGGTTGTGGAGGCTTACAGGAGCCCCTTGCAGGAATCACTTAAATGCACCGATTACAAAATTACTGTTAAAAGCGAACTTTCCTTTACCTAGTTTCACTTCCGTTGTTCGGTCAGTATTTTGCAGCATGTGTATGCATGCTGCCCGCGTAATTGCAGAGGTGGGTTTAGTCCCCTGCAGCGGCAGGTTCACTTTTGTTGCCTTTGATTTCCCTATTCCTTATCATTTCTACATTTCAATTAAACATAACCAGCTTCTCCTGTGCTTGCTCTGCCTTGATTATCTTTCATTTTTGATGATCACATAATGATATTTATATAAAATGTATAATTCTTATGTACATCTTAGTAGCAGCCTTTATTAGCACTGCATTCTGGCCGACTAAGTAGTACGAGTGGGTTCAAATGTTTTGCATAATCAGACAGTATGTATCTGTGTAAAAGCTCTAGATATATTGTAGCGTCATAGATATATCTAAAGCGTATCGACCTCTCAATCTAATTGTTGATCGACTTATTTGTTTTTTTTATAATTTTGTGATACGCTATTATTAGGAACCGCGTATCTGCCATCGAGCTATCCGGCTTACAAAGAAGTGCCGGTGAACGCTTTAAACGAACAAACAAACAAACAAACAAACAAACAAACAAACAAACAAACAAACAAACAAACAAACAAACAAACAAACAAGCAAACAAACAAACAAACAAACAAACAAACAAACAGGGAAGCACAAACAAGCAAACTATTTGGAGAACCATCGTGCTGTGGGAATTGGCGTAAGCGAAGCTTTCATCACCGTTTGTTTTTATATAACGACCAATTTCAAGTATAGGGCACACGACGAAGTTGGACATATTTTCACTGGTAAACGCCTCGCTCAAAGCGGTGAATCTCGAACGTGTGCATATCCCACGATTGACGACGAAATGACGATGATTGTGCGAGGTGACGTCAAGGAAACACTGGAATGATCCGATGGCAAGACAACAACGGCACGATGATGATGATGAGAGCATGCGGACGATAGCATGGCGACTTCGGAATGAATATGACAGAACGACCATGACAACACGACGACGAGGAAATGGCAACGATGGAATAACGAAGAAGGAATGAGGACGATAGAACTGAGACGATGGTATGACAATGACGGCAATGACCACAATGAGTTCAATATTCTAAAATGATGACGACGGCATGCGACGATAGCATGGTGGCAGCCGAACGGAGACAATTGCATGATGACGACAATCGGATGACAAAGCTAGAATGTTGATGATGAAACGAACACAACGGCATCTTGACGTTGCTATATCCACATATGCATGACGAGGACTGTGTGATGGTGACGCAAAGAAGACGATTGAACGACGAAGATGGTATGACGGCGACGGCGTGGCGATAATAGGACGACAATGGTAGGTCAGTGGTACTACGGTGGTCGAGCTTGACGGACGTAAAGTGAGGAAAAGCACCAAGGGATCAGGCGCGTCGTTCGCTCGCTCGTTCGGGCTCTACATCGACAATTATCTGTCCATGGTTTCGGCATAATTTTATGTTCACTGCAGGATATAGGCCTCTCCCAGTGATCTCCAATTACCCCTGTCTTAAGCAAGCTGATTGCAAAATACGCCTGCAAATTTCCTAATTTCATCACACCACTCAATTCTTTACCGTCTTCGACAGCGCTTCCTTTACCTTGACACCCATTTTGAAACACTATATAATAGACACTATAATAGACCACTGCTTATTTGCCCTACGCATTGCATGGCCTACCCAGCTCCGTTTTTTCCTCTTAATGTCAACTAGAGTATCGGCTACACCAGTTCGCTCCCTAATTGTCTTCCTGGCTCTTACTGTAACGCCTAATACTTCGCGTCCCCGCACTCGTTGCGTGATCCTTAACCCCTTTTCAAGAATCATTGTTAACATTCAAGTGTCTGCCCATAGGTTAGTGCCGATCGAATGCAAAGATTGTACAGTTTTGTCTTTTTTAAAGGATCGCGGTAAGCTCCCGGTTATAATTTGGTAACGCTGGCCGCATTATCTCCAACCTATTTTTATTGTTTTTTAAATTTCTTTCTCGTAATCAGTGTCGCCTGTCAGTAATTCGCGTAGATAAACATACGTTTGAACAGATTATAGAGGCTGATTGCCACTCTTGAATGCCTTTATTGTTGTTGTCATCGTCAACATATTCTCTTGCCAGGCTATTGGACACTACCTTCGTCTTCTACATATAATCTCCAACCCTACACTTACCCTTTCTCAGCTAAAGCTCTAAATCATTTGTTTCAATTTGTTGCCAGCGTTGCTGAAAAGGACAATGATATCTATGAACCATAGGATACTGCGATATTCTCCGTTGACCGTCACTTCTAATCCTTCACAGTCTAATAGCTTGAATTCTTTTTCTAAGCATGCAGAGAGTAGCATTGAAGAAATCGTGTTTCCTTGCCTGATCTTCGTATATATATATATATGTATGTATCCACAAATATATCCACCAAGATAGCGACTGACCGAGCAGCAGCCATATTCCAGCAGCTACGCCAAAACCAGGAAAGCAGGCAAAGGAAACTTCATTATTAACTACAGCGTGACGTAAACACAAAGGACAAATACGAAGTGAACACAAGAAGCACTGCGTTCTTGTGCTGCTTCTTTCAGCCACGCTGTTGTTCAGCATAAATCCAGACCGACTCCCCCGCCTTTCAGTACCTATGCCAAAGAAAGCTTCGCTTTAAAGTTCGCAGCCTCCCCCGAAGGCGAAGCATTTTTGCGTAAAATCAGTGTAATCTATTACGAGAGTTATCACCTCCTTTTGTATACGCGTGTACGAATTTTCCGAGGTGGTACAGATAAAAATGAAGCTGTTGCTGCAATGGACTGGTGTAACGAGATATTCTTTTTGAATTGCGTAAAATCAGCTGTTCCCGCTAAATACAGCTGGCACCAAAGCCTCTCATGCAAATGTCTTATTCTGGAAGCAAATTGTGCACCGACGCTGAAATTGGAAGAGAGAGCAGCGAACCATAACCAGGATTAAACGAATTAGCGTCTGAGACCAGCTATCATTAATTACCAGCGGAGTCCGAAAGTCATCTGCCCAGCCGAGGGAAATTGTTAATAGGGGATCACTGAGTGGACATTATTGCAACAAAGTTAATAGGCCCCAGGTAATTTTCAACGTAAGAAAACGGCTCCATTCTCGCGCCTTGGAGTTGCCACTGCGTTTTTTTTTTGATAATGAGAATTAGGATATGTCGTGGATTAGTTTCTTTACCACTACGCTATCTTTATGCATATCCGGCCAGAAACAGGCAGTTTTTCTTCGGCTTACACGTTCTCACTAAGCACGGGAAGCATCGAGTTTTCATTAACTTTCTCGGAAAATATGACCTATTACCTTTTTGACTAACCATATGTGGTGATAGTAGTTTTGATTATATGATTTCTACTAAGCGCATGAGCTGGCCGGGGCATGCGCTTCTGTTACGCCTTCGCCTCTGCAAGATATCACCAAACACGTACTGCCCATTTACCTTACAATCCCTGACATACACAAAAAGCCTGATATGCCTGTTCCGGCCATATTCCAATTGGCTCAGTCGCACATGTTCAACATATTTCTAGATTACCTTCAAGTATTCACCGATGCATCTGTAGACAGCGACGGTCAAAGCGCCTCTGCAGCTTTTTTCTGCCCTTCGACTCAAGTACGACGTATATTTCATATACCCCATCCAGCCTCGTCTACAACTGCGGAGCTAGCAGCAATTATTCTTGCACTGAAATACGTGCAAGAGGAGTTAACCACACCGAAGATTGTCATATTTACGGACTCCCACGCTGCACTTAGCGGATTACAACGCAGTCAGGTTGATTGCCCAATAGTGCCCAGCGTTACTGACTCAGCCAACAAAATTTTATCACGTGGGATATCTCTCGTTGCTAAATGGATACCTTCGCACGTAGGGATCACCGGAAATGAAGAGGCTGATCGACTGGCTTCAACATAGCGACTGTGCTTACCCTGAGATTATGTGCAAGCTTGATGACGCTCGTCTGCTGATTCGTCGCCACCTACTCAAGCAGCATCCAGACCAGCGCGTCGCAAATGGAACGTTCCCGCCGCGTGTTCGCGGTCGAGGCTTGCCTCGTCGCGCTAGAGCGCAACTACTCAAGCTAAGGGTTGGCTGTGTTAATGTGCACGAACGTTTATACAGACAAGGACGTGTGACCAGTCCATCGTGTACATTTTGCGGTGGCTGCGAGACACTTCAGCACCTGACATTGGAATGTCCCGCTTTCAGTGCGCAACGCATATCGCTAGTGAGGGACTATCATCTCCTTGGCCTGCGGTGTACGACACTGGACGAATGTTCGTACCCCAGTGGTTGTGCGTCTCGACGTGATCAAGCTCGTCGCGCTCTCCCTACTTTTCTAGAAGCAACGAACTTAGGGGCACGTTTGTAGCCCAGCAACTATTTCTTTTATTTTACATTCTTTAGTAGCTTGACCTGCAGGGACGGGCCCTACTGTATGTTGTACTTTATTCTTTGAGATTTGTCATCTCGCTCTTTCTTTCCTCCCCTCCTTCCTATCTTTCCTTTCTCTCGTCCTTTCCGAAGAGTAGGCAGGCATTGTGCCCCTTCTGGTGGCAGTTGCCAGCATTGCTACTCGCTTTCTCTTTCCTGTGTATATGTTTACAAATAATAATAATAATAATAATAATAATAATAATAATAATAATAATAATAATAATAATAATAATAATAATAATAATAATAATAATAATAATAATAATAATAATAATAATAATAATAATTTTTCTTAAGACGAGCGCAAGTTTGTTTTGAAGACCCTGCTTAGACGAGCGCGCTTTCAACAAAAGGCTCACATATGGTTTCAAAAGGACTTTGGATGCAGTCTTCTTTGGGCTGCACCGAAATATGTTCCCTGCTGGTAGCTCGCACAAAACTTCGAAGTCTATATGCAAACTGTATATGCGAAGTGTAAGCGAAGTTCGAAGTGTATAAGTGTAGCCCAAGAGCTCGAATACGGAGGCCGGTACGAGGTTACGAGGTACGAGGTTACGAGGCCTGCAAGCAAATTTCAAATAAATAACAAAATAAGAAAGAGAATCTTGGATAGCGCTTCATACATGTTGGTCAATTGGGCGCTATGACGATCCGAAGGCGCACATTTAAAAACGTTTGGCCTCCTTATCTCAAGTACTATATTCCAGCTCGGCGATTTTTAAAGGCTGAAGTTAAAATGTCGAAAAGTTAAGATCCAAAGGCAACAAAAAATTGGCAGTTTCGCCCGATGGGCGAATCATTGAACACGATGGGAAGGCACTCCAGTACGTTGCTCAACAATAATCGGGGGCGACACGTCGGCGCGACGCAGCACTCTAGGCAACTGGTGCTGCGTAGCAGAAACTGCTCCCTTGTACCTGCGAGGCAAGCTGCCAGGTGGCCCACGACACTTACGCGAAGGCAGAAGAGATGAGACCGAAGGCAAACCGTCGGCGTTCGTAGCACTCGTATCTGGGAGTTTACTGTAAGCACCAATCAGAATACTGTATGCAAAGTGGTGTAGTATACACACAGCTGTTCAGCAGAAACCCTAGCGTTTGTGCACACAACGCTTGTGCCAGCAGCGCAAGGCAGAACGCTGCCCTGGCTCGGCTGTAGAGCCGACTGAGCGGAAGGTAATCGGGCATTGACATGGCTTTGCCATTTTCGCAGCGAAACTGCGCGTCTCTCGCGCCTCTGCAGACCTTTTAAACCACTACACGCGGACCCACTACTACTGGTATCGGAGAAACCGAGAAATCTTGTCGCTTACGAGCCTCCTGCTAGCCTGTAGCCTGCTGTTCGTTTGGCGCAAGATATTTTCTACTTGGATCAGAGCACCTGGAGGATCAGATTTAGAGGATCGAAGTGACCATCGGAAGATGCCACAAGTATGCGATAGCATAATTAGAATGTGTCGACTGTGACGTCTCTACATCTGCGTGCACGTGAGTCTCGGGCGAGCTTGTGCACTTTCATTTATCAAAGTGACGTTTCTATAAATCGTGCTTCTTAGAAATTTGAGAATTCATGCACGCCGTGACGCACTCCCGTACACTCAACACACCTCAAGTTTTCTGTTACCTGCCTCTAAATTGGGTGAAGTGCACTTATAATATCTATAAAGAAATGCGTGACTGATGCTGGAATGGCGCCTATGTCCTCCTGCACAACAGTGAAATGCTTTAACCATTATGTCACGATCGCATGCATGCTTCTCTCGGGCCAAAGTCGCTCTTTGAAATGGCTGGTGCATGTATGATGTACCCACTTCTCGCATTTTGTCCTCGTCACAGGTAGTGCTTTAAAACGCTCTGTTAGACTGCACAGCACTCGGGGTCGGCCCACATTCTTGGTAAGAAGAACGTGATATCCCCAAAGTGTCTAAAGTCTGCCTACATTCTAGTATTGCTTACTGTTGCTTTTAATGCCATTACAAAAAATTTGTTTCATTGCCCATCGTTGAAATGGATTTTGCTCCCCAATCTAAAATGCCTGGCACACATCAACTGTATCTGCCAGTATGAGGCCCTCCCTTGAGTGAATTCATTTTATTGCGATAGCAATTATATGGACACTCAAAAGCAGATTTCTGCCGTCGGCGTCGCCGTCGCCGTCGCCGTCGCCGTGAGGTTCCGTATGACGTCATTTGGAGAAGAAATCGTCGCCGCGCGCCGAACGCTGTATGTGCGAGTGAAAGGGCGCGAGGGGCGCGTCTTTCACGGGGAGTGAACGCACGGCAGAGAACAAACGCGCGTTCTGCGCCGTGCTCGCTTAAGGGCTGCAGAAGTAGGCGTCTCTGTTCTCCTTCACAATCACCATGTATGTAGAGCAAACGCGCCTTCTTCCGACGAGCGAGAGGCCGTGGGGGAGGGGGAGGGAAAGGAGGCGACGTTTAGCTGCGGCACGCAGTGCCTATTTATATCAGAGGCTCCGGCAACAGTCACCAACGCCGCACGCATTTTGAGCGAACGCGGGCAAAACGCGGATGGCGTCGACAACAGTTCTGCGTGTTGCCGATGCTGCTGCATGTCCAAGTTTATACAGCTGATAAAGCTAATATCATTACTCCGTATAGCTCTGTATAAGTTTGCTATCGCAATTGATGCTTCACCTTTCAGGTGAAACTGCGACATCTTTTTTACTTTCTCTAGCTATTCGGCTCCTATGGTGCATGTAATGAGGTTAGGGAGTCGAAGTATGCCTCCAGCCAAATGTGCATGTATGGACTTCAGGAATATGAAATCAACTGTCAACGCAGATGCTCCGGTAAACAGCCGCAAGAAATAGACATTTCTGCTGTTATTAAGGCTTGCGTTGGGGCTGGTTTTATTATCATTACTGAGATTCAGCGCTGCAAAGGTTTACCAGACACAGCAGGAACACGACATGAACAAGAAAGCATTTATAGTTGACCTTCGTGTGCCTGTCCTGTGTCTCGTAAACCTTTGCTGCAATGTCTCCAATAATTTATTTCCTTCTTCTACATAAACGATACAAGTAAATATATTTGGCAGGAATGGGGAGTGCCGCCTAATGTTATAAATTTTCAACATGACTGCATTGTTTTGCGAGTAGCATTTCCTTGAATAATCGAGCTCGACATACAGCGTCGAAAAGACAACATATGAGACCTGGAGCGTGTTTCCTGATTCTTGCTTTTGGTGGACTTCTCCTTATCTATGCAAGAAAAAAAAAGTACTTGCCGCGAAAGCATGCAGCTGACTTTTCAGCGATATCTTGCGAGGAATGTTTTGTGAGTGCTTTTTTTTTTAATCCGCTGCGCATAGATTACTCTTGTGTATTGTGCTCGTACTCATATTTGGAGACATTGGTGTGGTGCGTGTTTATCCCTTTTTTCTCCTGTAAGCTGATCACAATTGCAAAAATAAGGAACATTTGCCCTTTGTGCTGACCTACGCACTTCTGGTATTACCAAGAAAACTCACTTTGAGAACTCCCTTGACAGACAGATAGATAAAGCTCGGCGATCAGTTGCAGACGCTCGAAGCAAGTGTGTCCTGTAACTTCATTTCGCCTATACAGAGTGGCCCTAGACAAATTGAATCCAAAGCAAGTGAAGAAGACACTAACTCTAAGGCGATTATATGCAAGTAGATGAAAGACAAAAGTCTACTTACGTGGTTTCCTCCGTCTCTACAGGGTTCTGTGAGTACTGCTGGAAATATTGATCGCCGGGATTGAGTCAACGTTTCCAGCCCAGTGTGGCCCGATGAATTAGTCCGATAAATTGCGCCCGATGAATTGGGTTCAATTTACCTTGGGACACCTCATATGGGCTAAGACGTTATGTGCATTGAGAGTTACTCTAAAAGCGATTGTGATTAACGTGAAAAAGTGAAAATGAATGAAATGGTGCATGACGTGATGTCCCACTTAAGCGCGAGGTTAAATAAAGCTAATCAAGCAAAGTGTCGGCGAAATGTTTCAGTAAGCACTATGGCGAACTTGTGCGACCTGGGAAACGATTTTGTGCGACTTCTCCAGCGAAGCTGCTGCTTTCAAGAAATCGCATTAGGAATTTCAATTGCCTGCAATTGAACAACACGCCCTTTCTAACATTGATCGAATATGACACATGACATTGACCCCATTTTATGCTGCAAATTTGAATTCGGCGTCATATTTTTATTTCAGTGCACTTGGGAAAACTGCCTATAAGTTATCAACGTCAACTATTATTCTAGTTGTTTCTTGTCCAGTGCTTCTTTTCTCTGCTTTTTGCGCTATGTTGTTGTATAAAGGCGCAGTTTTCTACTTTTAATCATGCATATGGCGTTTACATGACGCCGTAATTAGCACACTTGTATACATTAACCTTTACACGCAGGTTGAACATAACGAACCCCCCTCCTATTGGTTATTTTCCCTAAATACCAAGCCGGGGGCCAGCTGAGTTCTCTGAGGACAACTTGCAAACTCTGCGCGCTTCAAAAAAGAAAAAGAAGTATTCAATGGCTTTTACGAGTGTTGATATCTAAGTTAGAAACGTTCAACTTTCGCTATAAACTATATTTCATAGGCGTCCCGCCCCCTCTCTCCACTTTTTACACTAAATTACCTGCAGTTTTCTCATTGTGGATAGCGGGAATGTAACTTTTGGGCGATAACCTGAAGCAATTTTCATCACTGGCACAAATTTACCAACACACATTTAACATCGCTTCTTGCACATCAGCTATCATCACCATCATCAACAACCTATATTTACGTCCACTGCAGGAAAAAGGCCTCTCCCTGCGATATCCAATTACCCCTGTCGTGCGCTAGATGACTCCAACGTGTCCCTGCAAATTTCCTAACTTCATCACCCCACCTAGTTTTTTGCCTGTCAGGCTCGACTGCGCTTCCCTTCTCTTGGTATCTATTCTGTAACTCTTATGGTCCACTGGTTATCCACCCTACGCATTACATGGTCTGTCCAGCTCCATTTTCCCCTCTTAATGTCAACTAGAATATCCGGATATCCTCGTTTGCTCTCTGATCCACACAGCTTTCTTCCTGTCTCTTAACGTTAGGGCAAACATTTTTCATGCCATCGCTCTTTGTGCGGTCCTAAACTTGTTCTCGAGCTTCTTTGTTAACCTCCAAGTTTCTGCCCCATATGTTAGCACCGGTAGAATGCAATGATAGTACACTTTTCTTTTTTGAACGGAAGTGGTAAGCTCCCAGTCAGGATTTGGTAATGCCTGCCGTATGCACTCAACCCAATTTTATTCTTCTGTAAATTTCTTTCTCATGATCAGGGTCCCCTGTGAGTAATTGACCTAGCTAAACGTACTCCTTTACAGACTCTAGAGGCTGACTGGCGATTCTGAATTCTTGTTTCCTTGCCAGGTTATTGAGCATTATCTTTGTCTTCTGCATGTTAATCTTCAACCCCAATCTTACACTTTCTCGGTTAAGGTCTTCAATCATTTGTTGTAATTCGTTCCCCTTGTTGCTGAATAAGACAATGACATCTGGAAACCGAAGGTTGCTGAAATATTCGCCGTTGATTCTCACTCCTAAGCCTTCCCAGTCTAACAGCTTAAATACTTCTTCTAAGCATGCAGTGAATAGCATTGGAGAGATTGTGTCTCCTTGCCTGACCCATTTCTTGATAGGTAACTTTCCACTTTTCCTGTGGAAAACCAAGGTAGCTGTGGAATCCTGATAGATATTTGCCAAGATATTCAAGTATGCATCCTGCACTCCTTGATTTAAACTTTAATGTTGCATAACTTATCGGCAATTTAAATCTCGGTTCGTTTGTCAGGGCAGCGGGAAAAATTCTACGCTATTTTAAAGTAGCATTGTAGCGTTCTGGAGCGTTCAGATACGTAATCTACTATAAAAGCCCTAATTAAACCGCACACATTGAACTTTGCCTAAACATAACTCACAGCACTCCCTGTACTTCTACTAAATGAAAACACGTTATCTCGGTTAGTTCATTGGGAACACAGCCGAAACTATATAATATTACATGTAAGAATTTTTATTGCGATAGCAATTATATGGACACTCAAAAGCAGATTTCTGCCGTCGGCGTCGCCGTCGCCGTAGCCGTCGCCATCGCCGTCGCCGTCGCCGTCGCCGTGAGGTTCCGTATGACGTCATTTGGAGAAGAAATCGTCGCCGCGCGCCGAACGCTGTATGTGCGAGTGAAAGGGCGCGAGGGGCGCGTCTTTCACGGGGAGTGAACGCACGGCGGAGAACAAACGCGCGTTCCGCGCCGTGCTCGCTTAAGGGCTGCAGAAGTAGGCGTCTCTTTTCTCCTTTACAATCACCATATATGTAGAGCAAACGCACCTTCTTCCGACGCGCGAGAAGCCGTGGGGGAGGGGGAGGGAAGGGAGGCGACGTTTAGCTGCGGCACCAAGTGCCTTTTATATCACAGGCTCCGGCAACAGTCACCAACGCCGCACGCATTTTGAGCGAACGCGGGCAAAATGCCGATGGCGTCGACAACAGTTCTGCGTGTTGCCGATGCTGCTGCATGTCCAAGTTTATACAGCTGATAAAGCTAATATCATTACTCCGTATAGCTCTCTACAAGTTTGCTATCGCAATTGATGCTTCGCCTTTCAGGTGAAACTGCGACCACTTTTTTATTTGTCTGAAAGAAACTTCTGCTATAAAGTTCAGCTTGTGATGTCATGAAACACATCGATAAAAACTAGCGACATTGCGCAATAATGAACAAAGTAAGACTGCGTTATGTTGCAAACAATGACAACGCATAGGCGAACAGAACACACGGTATTTCGTCCCGCGCCAAGCCGTACTTCGGCATGTTCTCACAGGCTTTATATTACGAAAAACACAACACACCAGTCGATTTCTTGTTGTCTAAAATAGCTTGGACGTTCTGATGATATCAGATGAACAGAAATGACCATGAATACATGACATCGTCTAACTAAACGGGTAAAGATACAGCTGACTGCTTCAAAAGTTTGAACCCTGAACCTGAGGAGTGGAAGATTATTTTCTCACTGGTATTTTCCTGGTCTTTGAGGGAACTGCTCAAAGAAAGAATTAGGTCGCGACCACGTGACTACACGGCTTTCCTCATGAAAGTAAATTATAATTTCTTGTCTTCTTTTATCCAAAAAGCTCACATAACTAGCGGATAGCCATCAGCGGTTTTATCGCTGAAGTCACTGAAATCTAGAAATAAATAGTGCCATACAGTTGCGAAGTCTGTTTCTCTTGGAACTAGACACAAGTGTCAACTTGACATAAAGTTATTTCTAAAATTTTCGAATTTTTCAATGATTTCAAAGCCTTGAAGAACAAATATTTGCCAAATTTGTTTATACAAGCTGCCATTTTATTTTGAAATGTAAAAAAAAAAGAAATTGCCCATCCACAACTTGAGGGTTTGTGCCGCAGGCATGGGCATGTGTTTCACAAGTGAGGGCTTCTTCCTTGCCCGACGGAGAAACGGAAACAATCGCATTACTCATGGGGCCATTGCTAAAAGTGTGACAGTGGCGGTCTTCGGCAGTTCAGTTTTGGCTTCCTGCGTGTGAACTTGGCCTGAATTCATAACGTTGCAGAAATGAGCAGCGTTAACTCCTCTTTGCATGTGTGGAAGCGGTTTCCAACTTCTGGGATGACTAACGCTACGTCTTGGATTAAAATCAATTCTCAGACAGTTTCAGCTAAAAAGGT